>NC_135533.1:10315911-10618942 GCF_045843805.1 Urocitellus parryii | reverse complement strand
GTCTGTATCAAAATCTCAGCTGACTTTTTTTGCAAAAATCAATACACCAATCTTTGACCATTACCTAATTCTACTAAAAATTAAGTTAAAATGGTCCTAAAACCTAAATCTAAGAGAAAAAAAATGAATTTTTAGGGAAAAAATAGGAGCAAACCTTTATGATATAGAATTTGGCAAAGAATTCTTAAGTAGGACATCAAAAGCCTAAGCAACAGCAACAACAAACAACCACAACAAAAACAGATGAATTAGGTCTCCTTGAAATTAAGAACATTTTTACTCCAATGAATACCATTAAATAAAAGAAATTAGAAACCACAGAATGAGAAAAATATTTGTAAATCATAGACTTGCATTCAGATCGTAAAAAGAACTTTTACAACTCGGTGAGAAAAGACAAACTACCTAATTACAAAATGCCCAAAGGATCTCCATGACAGAGAAATGTGGTCAACAAATGCAGAAAAAGATGCTCCATGTTGTTAGCCAGGGGGACATGAATGAAACCACAAAGAGATACGCTTCACACACACACAAAATGGCTAGAATCAAAAATTCATGTAAAAGTAACTGTTTGCAAAGACTTGGAGATGGTGGGACCCTTGAAGGCTGGTGGTGGGAATATAAATTGGTGCAATCTCTTTAGAAAGCAGTCCGGAAGTTTTTCAGTAATTAAATCTACATTTATAATATGACCCAGCAAATCCCCTCCTAGGGATGTACCTAAGAGAAATGAAAATCAGAAATTTCACATAGAAATTGTCCTTAATGTTTATAGCAGAATCACTTATAATAGAATAAGGTAGAAATAATCCAAATTTCCATTAATGTATAAATAAATAAAATGCAGCATGACCATATAGCAGAATATTACTCAGCTATAACTACCAAATGAAATGCTGATAAATTCTACATTGATGAACACTGAAAGCATTAAAATAAAATCCATATATGATTCCATTCATATGAAAGTCTAGAATAGGAAAATCCACATGAACAGAAATTAGAGAAGAAGCTGCTTAGGGCTAAGGGGAGAAGGATAGAACAGGAGCACAGGACGGTGACAACTAAAATGTAGGTGGTTTCTTTTTTAAGCGATGAGCATGTTCTACAGTTGGTAATTGTCGCATGCACCCCTGAAAATATCAGATATCATTGAAATCTTCATTTTAATGGGTGAATTTATGGTTTGTGAATTTTATTACAGTAAAACTGTTTAAAAGAAGATGACCTTGCCTTGTAGCTTAGAAATCATGCAGTCCCTATCAAAATCTCAGCTGAGAGAATCAGGTCTTGCCTTCTAGAAGATTCTGCTGGTCTGATTCCTTCCGCTTAGCTTGCTCACGGTCATCTACAACTCTGTGTTTTAGACAGAGTTCAGCATACACACATCTCTGCAAGACCTTTTTGCAGTGCACAAATATGAAAATGAAAGATCAGATCTTTGTTCCCATCATTGCCTCTGACCTGTTTTATACGGTGTGAAGTTAGGTGGTACTTTGTAATACTATAATACACTTTTTTAAAAAAAAATGAACACAGCAGCTTGTGATCTCTTAAAAATCATATTTAAAGGGTAAAAAAATGACTCATATAAAACCAAAATTAACATGTCAAATATTTTATGAGAAACATTGATTGATGAGAAAACTAATAAGTAAAATCTGGTCCAAAGGAGACTACAAACTACAGACATGTCTATGGACCATCAGGATTTGCTGAAATCAATAGAAAACTGGCCAGTTCTATAATGTAAAAATCCATGTGTTTACACAGAACAAAAGTTCATTTGACTTAATGTAAATCGGAATCATTTTCATTATGATTAGTCAGTTAACATCAAAGTACAGAAATGTGCAAAATAATAAAAAATTAGAAAAGTCTAGGGCTGGGGATGTGCCTCAAGTGGTAACACGCTCACCTGGCATGCGTGGGGCGCTGGGTTCGATCCTCAGCACCACATAAAAATAAAACAAAGATGTTGTATCCACCGAAAACTGAAAAATAAATATTTAAAAATTCTCTCTCTCTCTTTTCTCTCTCTCTTAAAAAAAAAAAGAAAAAAAAAAGTCTAAATGTCTCATAGAATCATAAAACCTTTGAACCAATCCAATCAATCCACTGAAAGATATTCAGGATTTTTCTTTTCTTTTCCTTTCTTTTTTTTTTTTTAAATCTACTTTAAATACTTTTTCAGGTTTTCATGACAGGTTAAAGAGTAGCATGTTTGTGCTTATACTTTGATAATTTAAGTTTCTCTGTCATTTATTTGATCTATCAAATTTTATCAGCTATAAAGTGCACATTTCCCCCACTTTTCTTCAATTATAAGTAGTATTACTTTTGTTAGCAGACATATAATAATAATGCATATTCAAAAAAAATGGCATCTTAGATGTGATAAAATGCAATAATTTCACCAATGTGCTAACTTGAGAAATTGGTTTTGAGGGTAGACCTCAGTTAACATATTTCTTGGGGAAGATGGTTAAAAAAAAAGTCAGCTGGGATTGGTATACACCTGTAATCCCAGCTGCTCAGGAAACTGAGGCAGGAGGATTACAAGTTCAAGGCCAGCCTCAGAAACTTAATGAGATACTGTCTCAAAAATAAAAAGGGTTGGGGATGTAACTCAGTGCACAGAGTGTCCCTGGGCTCAATGCCCAGTACTGCTCCCTGAAGCCACTGTATATCCAGTTTATGAGAAAATTTTAACATTTTAATTCAATTGTGAGTGAATCAATGATTATGGAAGACTTAGGAAATAAAAGACAGTATCCTTGAAGCAGATAGGAAATACCGATGTCACAGTTTCAGAATGTTTTATATTTTTTAAAGCACTGGGCTGGAAAATCAATGATTAAAGTAACAAACATATCTGAAAATATGAAACATCTCAGACATTAGTGGCACCAGCTTAGGAGAGGTCCCGACCTACATGGGTTCAGCCACAGCTGCTCTGTGACAATGGAATTAGCATCACCTTCTGAGTTTAATGGAGTGAGCAGTAAGAGTGTTTGTCCCCAAAATACATTATTAGCAAGTTTAATTTTACATATGCATAAAATGGTCTCTTATTAGGGTCCCTTAAATTACTTAAGATTTTTCATAGAGAACTCCTGCAGAAAACCCTGGTACTTATATACTTATATATACTTAATACAATTTTATTCTTCAAAAAGATGAAAAATCTTTTTAGACTGTTTTCTCATATTCCTTTTCTTTCAAAATTCTTTCACTTGAATTAGGAGACCAGTGTCCCTTTTAGTCAATACTAAGACATTATTTCCTCTGTCATTTATTTCTGTATCTCTTTGAGGAAATACAAAAGAATGAACAATGAATACATCATTTTGATCTCAATTTGAGTGTTATAAATGAGAGGCCTGGGAAAATGGAAGTCAACTCCATTTAACGTGTTTCTTAAGCAAAACAGGAGACAAGTTCTATTCTGTCCCACAGAATTTTATTTTTCTTCTTACCACCCACTTTCTCTTCTTTCCAGACTCTCTTCATTTCTTGTCCACAGTTACCACTTTCCTTATATTTACTTCTCTGTATTTCAAGTTCATTTCCCTAGTTATGGACAATTTACTAATTAGCGCTACGAATTGCTCTTTCCTCATTTGAAAAATGGGGACAAACTGTTATAAGACTATTGTAAGATTTAGTGTACTGCATAAAAATAAAATGTCAAATGCCATCTGAATGTTATTATTGCAATTGTTCATACTGGTCCCATTCTTTTAAAAACTTCAGGAATGTGTGGAGTTGACACCTCTCTATTTGCACCATGTGCTGCCATCTCTGATGGACTGGGTGCATAAACTGAGAGCTAGTGTGTGACATTTGATTTTTATTACTTAGAGTGGCAACCTGGAAACCCCTGCAAATTCACCAAGGTTATCTAGGAAGGAAATCCAACTTTTCATCATTACTCATTAACACATATTCATAAATCAGAGAACGTAGCAGTTTTCCTAGCAGAGAGGAGATTTTTTCAAGACTGAGGTAATTTGAGTAAATCTTTGAAGAGAATCTTTTAGAGACACATGGAGGCCTATGGTGTGTGGTTGAGTAAGGTCACAAGAGGGTGGAGACAGGAAACTGCAAGGGGGCAGAAGTGTGTTGGGTTCTGAAAGAATGTAGCCAGGACAGGACCCTAGGCTCATGCTTAGGGCTGATTGTGGCTTTACTGGAACCTCAAAAACAGAGTAAGTCTAAAATTGAGATTTCCCCGGTGATTAAAATATGAATCTTTGGATATTTATATTAACAATTTCTACTTAAGGAGTCAAAGTCTGATTAGAGTCAGTTCAGAATATAATTGTAGCTTTTGCCAAAACCTTGTCTGGGCTTTGCTGCTAGCTCTTCCTACTTAGTGGGTTTCCCTTCCCCACCCTTGTCTTATCTACTGGACCTAGAACAACCAGGAGATGGTGAAGACATGCCCACAGCATGGGAGCCTCCCTTCTCCAAAATTCCCAATATCAGACTTAGACACCATGGATATAATATCAGCTGCACAGACAAAGAAAGATGCCTTTCTTTTCAAATAAATGGGAATCAAGAATCAAGGTACTGGGCCCCTATAGAGTTGGGACTGATTCTCTATATAAATTCAGGGCCATATCCTTAACAGAAGGGTAGACCTGTGGATTAGACTGGTAAGACCGCTTTGATAAAAGGCCATGTACTGGGTAGCTGATAACAACAGAAACTTCTTGCCCAAAGTCCTACAAGTTGAACATCCAAGAAACTGATAGCAGCTTTGGGGTCTGTGAAGGGTCCGTTCCTTGGTTTATAGATGGCACCTTCTTGCTGTGTCCTCACATGGTGAAAAGGGCAAGAAATCTTTTTCCTTTAGAATAATCCCATTCATGAGGGGCCAAATCAATTCCCAAAGGCTTCAGCTCCTAACTCTATCACACTGTTAAGTGTTTGAGTTTTTTGGTACTGGGAATTGAACTCAGGGTACTCGATCACTGAGCCACATCCCCAGCCCTATTTTATTTGGAGACAGGGTCTCACTGAGTTGCTCAGTGCCTTGCTATGGCTGAGGATGACTTTGAACTCCCGAGCCACTGGGATCACAGGCATGCTCCATGCGCCTGGCTGCTAATTAGTTTTCAATGCACGAACTTGGAGGATGCAGACATTCAGAACAAACCAGCAAGGAACTTACTGAACTGCTAGAAAAGCTTCAGAATAAGGAAACTTAAACTTGTCTTTGAGCTTTGACAGGGATGGGGGATGGGGAAAGAGAAGAAGAAATAGAGACCTCAATTCCTTGTGGTTAAAATTTACACAAGAAGATTTTTCATGGAAACCTCATACTTGGGCAGCTAAGTAGTCTAAGACTGCTATATCTCAGGGCATTAGTAGAAACAGCTTGAAATTTGAGCTAGAAAGACACCCCCAACTAACTTTCCAAGTATTTCCACAGACAAAACCTGAAATATGAAAAGACAACCAAATACATGAAACAGGACAAAAGAGTCCACCATGAGTGAGAATAAAGAAAATATTGAAAAATTCAGAATTTGACTACAAAAAAGAGATAATGAAACTAGAATTATTAGATAAACACCATACTGTATTCCACCAAAAATATGCTGTCATTTATTAGAACATGTATCAATTTAAAAAGTTCTAAGAAAATAGTGGCAATTATGTTATGGTACATTAAAAAACTTTTTAGAATTCAGTAAACTACATAATCCAGCTCAACTTCTGATATTTAAGAGCTCTTCAGGAGGGGCTGCCGGGGAGGTGGGAATCTCTGAAGGCCCATGTCCTGCCGTGCACACTGCACACTGCCCCCTGCTCCTCTCTCCCCTTCCCTCCCTCTCGATGTCATGGGGAACACAGTGGCTGAAGTGCAACAGACATGACCAGGACACGCAGGTGGAGGATGGAGGACGTCCTAAAGAGCCTCCCTGTAACTGCCTACCCCTGCACTGCACTGTGAGGAAGCACATACTGGCTTTCTTAAAGCTGCCATTTCAGAGCCTTTTTATTGGGGGGTGGGCAGGTACTGGGGATTGAACTCAGGGACACCTGACCATTGAGCCACATCCTCAGTCCTATTTGTATTTCATTTAGGGAAAGGGTCTCACTGAGATGCTTAGCGCCTTGCTTTTGCTGAGGCTGGCTTTGACATTTCTTTCGAATGCAGAAGCAAGAGAACTTGACTATGAAAAGAAATACGCTTGTCTGTAGAAAAGTCAAGTGAATCTATAGTCACATTTTTAGAAATGATTAAAGTGTTCAGCAACTAAATAAACGTAACTCCAATACAAATTATGATGGAATTACCGATTCTAAAATTTATGACGAAAAGTGAGAAGCCAGGAATAGTCATGAAAATTCTGAAGAAGAAGGCTGGAGACTCATTCCCATTCCATACCTATTGTAAAGCCCAGGAACCAGGGCAGTGTGGCATCAGAGCAGCAATATGTAAACCAAGGGAAGACAGCAGAGGTCCAAGAAACACCCACACATGTGAAAATCTTTGGAGAAAGGATGATAAATGATTCTAGGGAATTTACAATCAGGAAGACAAAAATATGGATTCCTATCTCATATCATGCACAGAAATGAATTTCAAGTGAAACAAATTCCTAAAACTAAACCTTAAAAACCAAATTGAAAGTACTTTCACAACCATGGAGAAATAGAGATGGCTTCAGACATAAATGTTACCAACATTAAGGACAAAGATTTAAAAATTTCTCTGCATTTAACTCTTATAACCTTTCTTCTCATAAAAACAAAGAGAAATTTCTAGAAATCAATAGCCCAGGCGAAAGAACGCAGCAATCCACATAAGTGGATTCACCATGGCTAATGACTACATAAAGCTGCTGACCCTCGCCAGCTGGGATCATAAGGAAAAATTAGTTAGGGTCTGACGGGTAGAAATGAGTCTGACAATACCAAGAACTGGTAAGGATGTGGGGCAGGGGACCCTGGTGCCCCCGGGGGTGAGTGTGTCCTGGCACACCCACTGGGCAGGGTAATGTGGTGCATCTAGTAGAGGTAACAGTGCAGCATGGAAGAGGCAGCTCTTTTATTCCCAAGTGTTTACATCCCAAAGACACTCCTGCACAAGACGCAAGTCAATGAACGTCCATAGCATGCTACCACGAACTAAAACGCTGTAACTATAATCCGCTTTGATAACACTCGGAACATTTCTCTTCTGGGAGATGGGACATGGGCAGCTTTCATACTTTTTTCTTTTAAGTCAGAATGTCATGTGAGATATTACAAGTTGGTAACAAATCAGATCATTTTTGGAACTTGTGGCATCAGATTTGAAGTGTGTGGATGGGCAGAGACCAAGCCATGCGGCCACCTGCGGAGGACTCTGACCTGTTTCCCCAGGGCGAATTGCTTACCACTGACCGGAGGAGTGAGGCAGCTCCTGACTAAGCGCCTGCAGACTTTTCCCCCTCTCCGAGCCCAAGCCCACTCCATGGCTGTGACAGACAATCTAACATTGACCTCAGGGCTCTTTTCCCACATGGAGGGAGCTGAGAGACTCAGGAGCCCTCTGAACAAAATCTATTCACTCTTCTTCAGGTCAACATGATGTCATTCACAATTATTTTTATTATCTTTCATGAGTTAAAAGAACCCTAAAATAAGAATTTTCCCACGGATAATTGATGGAACAAACTATTTGCACTCTATTTCTCTATTTCTCGCAACATCCTTGAAGTTGCTTTTAATATATTTTCATAAACATGTAGATAAAAAATAATTATTTCAAAAGTCAAAGCAATCTGTAACTACACGAACAAATAACAACATATTGCATTTAGACAGGATTAAAAATTATCCCGTAGGAAGGTTAAGAGTCCTACCCTCATCCTGCCCAAGGCCCCCCTTCTAGAGAAAGCTGGTTTACAGAATTGGGATGTTTGAAAGAGCACAGAAGAGTCCCCCCTCCTCTTCTGGCCCTTTCCTGTCTCTGTAGGCCCAGGAAGCTGGGCGGCTGCCCCCCTCGCTCCTGTAGCACTAGCCACGCAGGGGGAAGGAAGTTCCCCACTGTCAAGGTGGGGTCCTTGGAAATAATGGGAATTTTTAAGAGTAAAACTGTTGTTTTAGGCTGGAATGCTTTCAAAAAAGCTTCTAATGGAAGCTCATGTCAGTTTCCTTGGAGAGCTTCAAAGCCTGTCACCTGTCTCTGAGCACAAGAGGAGACCTGCTGGAGCCGGCCTTTCAAATTCTGATGAGCTCTCCAGACATGTTTTCCAAAATATCTCTGGCCTTTCCTAATTGTTTCAGCAGTAACTGATAAAAAGATTTTTGTAAAGTCTATCTTCCAAATATTTATTTCCTTGTAGAAATCTAAGAGTTTCCCATACTTCAAAAGAATGACATGGTTCCATACTTTACATGTACAACCTTAGAGATAACTGGTTAATCAAGGGACGCCTGCTTTGTCTTTCAGTCAGACCTCTTTGATTAAATTACTGTTATTCTTAATGGCCAGAATGGACTTATTTCTCAATGCCTGGTGGTTTCCTTTGGAATCAGGATTTAGTTCATATGCAGATCCCCCTCATTTTTTTTGTTCGTTTAAAATCTGACACTTTTTATATAACTAAAAGCTAATACAGTAGGTGATTGTTGGACAACATCTTAAAATTTAATAAGGGCAGCTATCATAGATTGTGATATCTCAAAAGTTCGACTATGAAAATAACTTGCTATTTTAGTTAGAGCAACTACTTCTAAAAAGCCAAGTTGGTTTCATGGGCATAAAACCATGAAGAAAGTTGGGCAAAAAGTCCTTAGAGATGACACCAAAAGAACGATCCATAAAGAAACTTGGACTTTATCACATTAAGTTAACAAATTTAGTTAATTAATCTTCAGAAATAAAAATATAGGCCAAGCACTCTTAGAAAATATTTGCAAGTCACACATCTGATAAAGGACTCAATTCTAAAATACACAAAGGATTTACAACTCAGTGCAAAGCAGAGTAATCTAATTAATAGCTGATCAAAAGACCTGGATAGGAGTTTCTCTAAGGAAAGTATATAAAAGTCCCATAAGGACAAGAAAGGAAATTTGATGACATTAGTCATCAAGGAAATGCAAATCAAAACCCAGTAGGACGCCACCTTCATAGCCACCAAACTAAGCAAAACTAAACAAAAAACAGATAATAACAATTGTTGGTGAGGATGTAAAGAAACTGGAAAGCTTATATATTTCTGGTCACAGACACTTTGCAAAATCATCAGGCAGCTTCTCTGTTAAACAGTGAAATACCTTATGACTCAGAGATTGTAATCCTGGACAGCAGAAAAGAAAACTCCCCTTTATGGAGGGGCTTTACTTACTGAGGTTCCACTTCAGGCCTGTGGTTGTCACATGATCACACGGCTGTCCAACAGGAATGAGGCCGCACCAACTTCCTTCCATCCCGGTGTCCACGTGCAACCTGTGCTTTCCCTGCAGGACAGGAGGGACGGCCATCAAGAAGGGAAGAGAAAGGAAAGAAGCTTAATGAGCACTGTAGATGCGGCTGCAGGCACCCCAACCCTCCCGTGGTTCGTCCTGCTTCATATTAACAACACGTGTCGGGTGGAAGCTGACTCATCCTAGAAACTTTCACCTGGATTGATCCTAACAAGAATTTTTTCAAGGTAGCTTGTTACATACATGAGGACCCCCGATGGGAACTGGAGGCATCAACTCTGAAAAGGAAGAGGAAGGGGTTTGCAGGCCAAGACCACCGGGGAGATGCCAGCGTTGTGTCAGATGTCCACTTAAGGTGACTGAGGTGGCAACGGATGGGTAGAAGACAGGGCAGTGTTGGGCCAGTGAGACCATCTGTGTGAAACCCTAATGGTGAACACTGACATAATTCATTGGTCAAGAGCCACAGGAGTACCGTGCCGCAGGGTGAATGTTAATGTCAACTATGGCTTTGGTTAATACTGACATATCAATCTGAGTCCATCCCTGGTAACAAATGAGCCAAGATAATGGGGGCAGGGAGGAAAACTGTGTCTCATCTGCTCAGTTTTCTGTAAACCTAAAAACTGAAGTCTACTAATTTAAAAAAATGTCTCACAATGACCATTTCTCACCCTTATACAGGACCAACAGCAATGAGGTCTGTACCTACAGGAGATACAGCACCACCCAAAAAGAACACGCAGCCACTTCTTGGCAGCTGGTACAACCTCTCCTGCCTTTTCCCTCTGGGGAACAGTTTTATTTCATGCCAGGCGTGAGTCCTTACTGTTTGCATGGAGGTCTCCTCTAAACTGATGTCGGCTGAACAGTTCACCATGTAAACCTGAGTTTTGTTTCTGCTGACCATCCTCCACCCTAGCAGTACTTCTCTCCGAAGATACAAATACTGAATGCTTTACAAGTGATCCTCCCTCCATGCCAACCGGAGCATGCGTGAACCCATTCTCAGGAGTGATAAAGCCTCCTGACGCTAAAATGTCATAAGGGCAGGGGGGCTCCTGGAAATTCTGGTTTCCTCAGAATTACTTTGGTTTCTGCAGTAAAGGAATAGGTGCCGAGATGTTTGGGGGAAGGTGGATTCTGGTCCAGTTTCCTGATCAAAGGCTCTCGTCCTAGGGCCCCATGAGAGAGCACTATGTTACCAGAGTGGTTCCAGGTAACCTAAGCTTCCTGGGCAGTGGGTGGCCAAATCACAGGGTTCCCTAGCTCTAGAGGGAGGAACGGAGAAGTATGCATGGGCCCAGATCTCTGTGCCTCTGCTGGTGACATCATTTCTGACAATGAGACCTGCTGTCTTCCTTACCAGAGAGGGATTCCTATCTTCCTGGTTTGTCTCAGCTTTGGTGTATTACAGTTCATTCCTGTTTGTTAACTGATGATTGTCTTCCCCCTGTTTTGGATCTGCTTAATAGTGTGGACATGGTTAGCTGAAACACGGGTATGTCTGGTATGTTTGACAAAGGAAAGAAGGAATTATTTTTCATCTGGTGGATATTAATTCCCTAAGAGAAAACTCTTCAGCTTACATCATATAATGCAAAGGAAACAACACATATACATGTTAAGTTTTATTTTCCCAGGGAAAGGAATGGCTGTTATAAAATCGTTGATTTAAATGGTGCAGTAGTAAGCTTTCTTATGTAGCTTTGCTCTGTGCTCACTGCTTTCTTTGTTATTTTAAGAATCAACGGACCTTAAAATTTTCAATTTTAAGGGAAAAAACTAGTTTGTGGACTTGAGAATTCACAGATAGGTCTTAGCCTATAATCAATTAACTTTTTTTTTTCTCTTGTTCCCAAGAGGTGCTTTGCCATCTGTGAATGGTCTTTATATTTATAAATAAGCAAATTTCCCTTTTGTGGTTAGAAGACAGCAGCATTATGTTTTCCTCTTCTATCCTTATGTCTACATGACATTTTTAAAAAGTGAATAACTGTATAAAGGAATTCTGTTTATTCCTTGGATTCTCAATTCCTAACAGGTCTAGCCTGTATGTGCCTTGACATAGGCAGGCATACGGCTGACGTTACAGAACTTCCTCAGGATTTATGCCATCACTGAAGACCAGAGGCACATGAACTAATCATCGGCTTCCATCGACTCTCATGAATCATCGCACAGGTTCCTGTTCCATCCTCTGTCCTGAGCTAAGATAACTCTTTAAGTCAAAGGCAGGTCCAATGAGTAAAGAAGGAACAAAAATCAATCACAGCCACTTCGCTTTTCTAACTGTGATTATTTGAACATATCGAAAAACCTCCATAAGGTATGAAATTCTAATTTAGTAAAAGAAAACAAGACGTGTTCATATGGCACAGGGTCTGGAGATTGTGCTTATGATCATGCTCCTATGTTCCAATTCCAAGCTAGAGCAACAATACATACAAGTGGGTACCTAGAAGGCCTAAGAAATCACTGTCATTTTGTTTTGTGTCACACCTCCTCTTTGCAAACGACTATGACATAACTGAGAAAAAAGATTAAAGCTCACCTACATTTTGCCTTTGAATAATCCCAAACATAGAGGCATATGAATTAATTATATCTGAGTCTTTAAATCCAATAACTATGCTAACATTCATGCCAAGAGTTCTTAGCATGGATCTCACAAAATACATAGCAAATTGATAAAATCATTCACAAGCTCCAAACACAGGGAGAACACAAGGGTACTTCCTACTTAGTGTGGAAGATTCAAGGAGTGGGTGACAATGATAGTTCATAAAGTAGACAGTCATTCATAGAACTGCTTCTAATACTCAACTTATACCTGATTATCTGGCTAATTGCAGCTAAAATTGAAGGAATACACAGTTGTACATGTGGAATGCTGCTGCAGAATTACTCAATACAAGGTTAACCTCGGGAAGTTCGTCTCCTGTAAGTTTGCTCAGATGCTTTAAAAATATATCAACAAACACTGCAAGAAATTAAACAGCCTGCAGGACAAAGAGTGAAAGAAGAAGGAGGATCTGCATTCACTTTACCAGAAGAGGTTCCTTCTTGCATACCAAGACAGGCTTGTGCTGGAATGTTTTCACGCTGGGATTGCTCACAGGATGAAAAGCAGTCACAAGAGAAATGGTGGGCCCAATGAACGTGTAGTTATTAAACCTCAGAGCTACAAGATTTGTACATTTTCTTTGATTCTGCTCCATAAATGAAGAATTCAAAATAGAAGCCTGGTGGTTTACCTGAAATACTAATACCTGAAATGTACTAACCAATGCTGCATGTGTTTATATGTAGCATATACACATACATGCTAAGTAGATGCTTGTAAGGAGTGTGT
The DNA here is from genome assembly GCF_045843805.1 of Urocitellus parryii. Taxonomy (NCBI): domain Eukaryota; kingdom Metazoa; phylum Chordata; class Mammalia; order Rodentia; family Sciuridae; genus Urocitellus; species Urocitellus parryii. The sequence goes on along the minus strand of NC_135533.1, from coordinate 10,606,146 downwards.
GTGTGTGCGTGTGTGTGTGTGTGTGTGTGTGTGTGAAAGAGAGAGAGAGAGAGAATGATCTCAGTATTTTCTTTTGAAAATGCATTAATATCTTATCTTTAGATAGCTTTTTAGAGTTTCAGATCACGTTAGATAATTTTCCAAAATGCTCTGCACAGAACACTACTGCCAAGGTCAGAGAAGATTGGAAAAACTGCTCCCTGGGTTGTCCTCTTGGAAGTCACAATGTCTGTCAGTGCATCTGTGCTCTAGGTAGTCTTGCAGAAAAAAAAAAAAAACAAACAAAAACCATTTTCCTGAATGAGTGTTTTGCAGCCTCCCTTGCTGCCAAGCTCCCTGCATCTCTCAAACAGGACCTCATACCTCCGCATGAGAACTGTTCTTCCCTCATGACACTACTTAGGGAAACACTGACTTGGAACAGTAGTAATTCTGCAAAATGATATTTTGTTTAATATTTTCACAGCCAGAACACTTCAATGATATGTCTTAAAATTAATGAATAACCTACCCTGGATTTTTATTTTGGAAATTGTTGAATATACTCATGCTGAAATCACGGATGCTCTGATACTAGTTTAGACGTGCTCCACTATTGAGCAATTAATGTTTAATCCTCATTCCAAAGAAAATCTTTTTTTACAGACAGCTAAGTTAAAGTGAAAAATATTTGTGAAATAAACTGCTATTGTTAGATATTAAAATTAGATGTTAAAATATTATCATGACAGGCTGAAATTTTGATTAACCTTCTGACACTGGACTACTTCAAAATAAATTTGATGCAACCAATGTCCATCCTTTGCTCTGTATCACCTCTCTATTTATGCTTTCTTACAGTGTGCTCTGCCCTATCTTTCTGCTTTCCTTTATTCTAGACAGAGAAAATAATCTGCTGAGTGCTCTCACACTAAATTGTCAAAAACTTACACTTGACCCCTCCAAAAGATGCTGACTTTTAAAAGGATGACTTCTAAAGACAGTATTTGTCCCCAAAGTAAGCATTTTTAACAATGGGAACAAGACAAGATATATGTATTTTCAATCAGAATGATCTAAGCATTTTGAAATCACTTCAGATGGATGCTCTTGTCAGCATGGAATAGGATCAGGATGCCCACATCCTCCTATCTATTCCTACTCCACTGCTCCATCCTTAATCTGGAGAAACCCCAAAGCCCAGGGCATGCCCTGCTTCTCCATGACCCTCCCATGTTCCCAGCACAGCACAGGTGATGTACTCCTAACCACTACAATGTTTAATCATTTGTGCCACAAAATGGACCATTTTGCTACTGTGTTGCATCTCTTAGACGGGTTCACATTGTATCTATTATAATAAGATTTCTTTGACAGCAAGGAGCCTTTTTAAAATTCTTTTTGGTTATACATGACAGTGGAAACCATTTTGGTATATTTCTAAAAGAATAAAATACATTTTATTCTAATTAGGGTCCCAGTCTTACAGAGGTATACGATGGTGAGATTCACTGTGGTGTGTTCATACATGAACATAGGAAAATTATGTCGGGTTCATTCCACTGCCTTTCCTATTCCTATCCACCTCCCTTACCTGCATTCCTTATTGCCCTTTGTTTAATCCACTGAACTTCTATTCTCCCTCATCCTTGTTGTGGGTTACCATCCACATATCAGAGAGCATATTTGACCCATTTTTGGGGGTGATTGGCTTATTTTACTTAGCATGATAGTCTCCAGATCCATCCATTTACCAGTTAAATTCATAAAGTCATTCTTCTTTATGGCCAAGTGCTATTCCATTGTGTATATAAATGGCATTTTCTTTATCCATTCATCTGTTGAAGGACATCCAGGTTGTTTCCATAGTTTAGCTTATTGTGAATTAAGCTGCTATAAGCATTAATGTGGCTGTGTCACTGTAGTATGCTGAGTTTAAATCTGTTGGGTATAAACCAAAAAAGTGGGATAACTAGATCAAATAGTGGTTCAATTCCTAGTTTTTTGAGGAATCTGTATACTGCTTTCCAGAGTGTTTGCACCAATTTGCAGTCCCACCAGCAATGTATGTGTGTGCCTTTCCCCCCACATCCTCACATTTATTGTTACTTGTATTCTTGATAATTGCCATTCTGACTGGAGTAGGATGAAATCTCAGTGTAATTTTAATGTGCATTTCTCTGTTAGAGATGTTGAATTTATTTTTAATATATTTTTGACTGTATTTCTTCTCCTGAGAGGTATATGTTTAGTTCCTTTGCCCATTTATTGAATGGGTTATTTGCTTTTTGAGTTCTTTGCATACCCTGAAAATTAACACCTTATCTGAGGTGCAGATAGCAAAGATTTTCTCCCATTCTGTAGGCTCTCTCTTCCACTCTGATTGTTTCCTTTGCTGTGATAAGGCTTTTTAGTTTGATGCTATCTCACTGATTTTTTTTTATTTTACTTCTTGTACTTTAGAAAGTCTTATTGAGGATGTCACTCCCTAAGCTGACATGCTAAAGTGTGGGGCCTACATTTTCTTCTACTATGTGCAGGATTTGTGGTCTAATTCCTAGGTCTTTGATCTACTTTGAGTTGAGTTTTGTGCAGGGTAAGAGATAGGGGTTAAATTTCATTCTTCTACAATATGGATTTCCAGTTTTTCCAGCACCATTTGTTGAAGAGGCTATCTTTTCTCCAATGTATATTTTTGGTGCCTTTATCTAGTTTGAGGTAATTGTATTTCCATGGATTTGTCTCTGTGTGTCCTATTCTGTTCCATTGGTCTTCATGTCTGTTTTGGTGCCAATAACATGCTGCTTTTTGTTACTATATCTCTGTAGCATAATTTAAGGTCTGTTATTGTGATGCTTCCTGCTTTGCTTTTCTCGCTAACGATTGCTTTGGCTATTCTGGGACTCTTATTTTTCCAAATGAATTTCAATGACTGCTTTTTCTACTTCTATGAAGAATGTCATTGGAATTTTAATAGGAATTGCATTAAATCAGTATAGCCCTTTTGATAGTATGGCCAATTTTACAATATTAATTCTTCCTATCCAAGAATATTGGGTGGTCTTTTCATGTTCTAAGGTCTTCCTCCATTTCTCTCTCTAGTGTTCTGCAGTTTTCATTATAGAGGTCTTTCACCCTCTTTTGTTGGATTATTCCCATGTATTTTATTTTTTTTTGATGCTATTGTAAATGTAATAGTTTTCCTAATTTCTCTTTCAGCTGATTCAAGGACTCTGTTGAATAGAACTGGTAAAAGTGGGCATCCCTGTCTTGTTCTTGTTTTTCAAGGGAAAGCTTTAAGTTTTCCTCCTTTTTGAATGATGTTGGCCTTGGGTTTAACATATATAGCCTTTAACTATGTTGAGGTATGTTCCTTCTACTAGTTTTTCTTGTGTTTTAAACATTAACAGATGCTCTGTTTTGTCAAATTCTTTTATTGAATCTACTGACATAATCATGTGTAGACTTAAATATAAGGAGTCCTTTTTTTCCTGTTAGATATAGAGTATAAGAAAGACATAATTATATGTCTAATAAATTTCTGATTGGTTAATTGGTTAGAGTAAAAGGGAAAATTATGTTAACATGAAAAGGTGTCAATATGCCATGAAAAATCATCTTTTTCAAAATTTGAGTAGATGACCTAAAAGGCTCCTGAGGGAGACCTCATGTTCTTTGTCCAGATGTTTGCTTACCTGTACACTAGGATACATGAAGCACAATCAATCCTCAGGAAACCTCTGTCAGTAGTTTTCAAAGCACACTTAAAATGCATGTACCATGTACATTTTTATGTAAATGTATACAGTACATTATGTATTTTTATATAAAATGGAAACTATAATACTACCTTACTGAATTATTCTCAGTACTAAATATCATACGATGTGCAATGTTCCAAGAACAGAGCTTTAGGAATTATACTATAAATGTTGACTTAGGTACCCTTCTTCTATCATGTTTAATTGGAATATAGGCTTTATTTGTATCCCCCCTTTTATAATCCAGTCACCTTGCCCCAATCATTTATAAAAAGAAAATTAGTGTGATTATCCTTCATTAGACTCACATGAAATATTAGGAGAGAGTAAAAGAAACATTTTTTATTCAAACATTTTTATAGTACACTTTCATTAAACATTAAGATATCTCAGGAAGAATTATATCTCCATGATGAAGAAGCTTTAGCTTTTACCAAATTACTTTCTACTTCCTTCACTTTGTTCATTTTTTTTTTTAGAAAAGTTTAAGACTTTCTGAGGTCTCATATTTGGTGCCATAACCTTAAAATTATTTTTTTTGAATTCTCAGTATATTCTGAGCCTAATCCTATGGTAGCACAGTTATTTTAATTTTTTTCAATGCCAGCAATAATTTTGGTAAAGTTCCTATCAGATTTTTAAATCCACTGGCCTTGTTTCCCACGTTTTCTCCTGACGGGTGAGCAGCTGCTGGAATGCAGGCACTGAGGAATACATTGCCATTCTGCTCCTTGTCTTAACTGCTCTAGCTTCTTACTGGAAAAGGGCTGTGCAGAGCCCAGTGTGATAGGCCATCACCTTCCCAGAGTTTCCCTAGGCACAGCTGCCCCTCCACCTGGGCCTCCCTTGTTCACACAACTCAGCTGGTACCTGGCAGACCAGAGATCTGAATGTAAGCACGTCTTGATTTTAATGTCCACGTCTCTTTACTACCTTGTCACATCTTTTAGGCTTCTAACTGTAAAAGCTGATGAGGCTCATTTCATTCTTTTGCTTTCATCCCGTTCTTTTTTTTTTTCCCTTTTTGTTCCTTACATTCAGTCTCTAAGTTAGGCTTTTGTGCTAACTTGTTCATGGTTAGTAGTACTTACACAGTAAATGAATGAATTACTAAGGGAACAAACACCTGCCTGCTTTGCTCTCATCTACCCATCTTCAACACTTCCAATTCCATTTATTATCTCCATTCCCTTAACTGTTTGTTGTTAATGGTTGTATATAAGAGGCAGAGAAGACTCATGGGACCCTCATTCATGTTTTCAAAACACATTTACTGGGTTTTCCAGAGGTGTAAAATAGTTAAACCAAAATCAATAACAAGGCTAAGATCAAGAAAACAAAGATATGAAAAGCATTTTTTTTTATAAACTAAGACATCTATATGAATCAGGAGCAAATAAAAACACTGTTTTCCCCATAAGTGTTATAAAATATTAACAAGAGGCAGGTAGGTTAATATTCAGATGACACAAGTTCTAGCACAGCTCAGATGCCGCCTCAGTACCATTCCTGACTTGCAGCTGTCTGTGCAAGGTACTGGGCACACTGCTTGAACTCAAGGACAGGAGTCATGTCTCATTAATTTTCATATCTACAAAGCTTTTCACTGTGGGGCAAACAGTACAAATACAATAAATATTTATCATACAGGGGCACTAAGCTTAGCAGTTTCCTACATCTAGTCTTTACTCCCAACTTCTGCCAGTTACCACCTCATTACACCCATTTCTTGGTTCCTTTTCATATTGAAATTCCTAGGAAAGCTTGTCTAAATGTACTGAATCCAGTTACTGCCCTCCAGGGTTCTCTTAGAGTCATTCCAAATAAACTTTTGCTTTTGCCCCGCCTCCCTTTTAAGTTGGTTTTCATCAGAACAACCAATGGCCTCAAACTGGTAAATCTAAAGGCCATCATTAGTTCTCACCCAACTCAACCTACCAGCCTACAGTGCACAGGATTTTCGACCCCTCCTCTTTGAAATACCATCTTTACCTTGCTTTCAGAAAACCACACTCTCTTTGTTTTTCTTTTAACCCACATCTCCTTTCCCAGCTCCTCCTCTTCTCTCCAAAATCTTAACACTGTAGAACTTCAGGACATAGGCCCCATATCTCAGCTGGATCTTCCTCTATAATCTATCTATACCATGCTCCTAAGATCTCAGTCATCTGGATTTTGTCAAATCCTAAATGTATATCTCTAGCCCGGACCATTCCTCCAAATTCTGGTTTTGAATGTTCAACTGCCTACTTTATATATCCTGATATTTTACCTTGAAGCTACCATATTCAACAGCTTTTTTTTTTTTTTATCTCAGATGGTGGCTGTTCCTCTTTCCAACTGATAAGCTAATGCTTTTTCTTATTTTCTCACACCCTACTTCTAACTCATAAGGAAATCCTACTGTAGCACTTCATGACATACAATCTATGTGTCTTGGCCAAAATGTTGGAGTATACACACATTTCAAGTTATGTAAACCATAATCTTAATATTTACAGTAGTCTTATTTTTATACCTCTTCTAGATAAGAGCCTTTGACATCAGAAATGCACAAGGAGTGATACTGTTTTGTGGGGGCTTTGGAAGACATGTGGGTAATGAAGGGGATTATATAGTTTTTTTTACCTCTTGAGAAAAAGTTTTGCTAAGATTTTTGTGGACAAATATGTCTTAATGCTATTTAGTTTGCATTTCTGTGCAGGAGAAGAGATTATGATGATGAGGGCACAAACACACTGGCCATGATGTGTTGGGTTGAAGTAACAAGGGAGATGAGAGCAGTCTCCAATGGTCACAGCTCACATGCACTCAGGCCAGCACCATCATATGCCCTCATATCTGGCTGATCCATTTGGTCTTTAACCCTCCTCCGTTCACACAGGTGCAGGTGCTCAGCCTCTTCCTCCTCCTCTCTCTCCGTGGCAGTCAGGCCCCAAGAGCATCCACAATGAACTTTGCTTCTTAGTATGTATGCCTCCTGTATTCCTCAGCAGGAGACTGTAGAAGTGATGGCCTCATTCTGAGGCCACAGTAATTTTAAAAAATAAATAAATAAAAGGTACAGCTTGCTCTAGAGGAAGCCAGTCACTATGCCACCAGGATGCTGGAGCAGTCTTGTAGGGAGCCCATGTGGAGAGGAATGGGGCCCGCACCCCCACCTGCAGCCAGAGCCAGCTGGCCAGCTGCACAAGTGGGTCCTAGAGTCAGAGGCCCGAGGCCAAATACCTTCTGAGACCCTCTGCCTAAAGTGTTCTGCCAACCCCAAGTTCCTGACATACACGGGAACTCTGAAGGGTATACAGCATGTCCCAGGGTCCTGGGCAACCTGCTGCAGGACAAGGCTGGCTAATGACCCTGAACCTCTGGCTGTCGTTTTCCAGATGCCTCTGTCTGTACTGTGTGGTCTCTGCATCCCCAGGGCCATCTTCGTTCTCAGTCTCTGACCCTTCGGCTCCTTTAACTGTCCATAAAGCAGAAAAATGGGCATTTTAGAAACATTGTTGTTCAAAAGAGTATATGGATCCCTTTTTAAAAAGCCTAAAATTGACAAGTTTTTGTTGTTGTTCATAACGGAAAAAAAAAATCCTGCTACTTTTTCCTTCCAGTCTCTAGAGGTTACCTAGACTGATTTTTCCTACTTTATCTTTATTTTTTCTTAAGCTATTGTATGAACTTGGGAAAGGTAACGGTGAAGTAGGAGAAAAATGTTCCCTAACAGTTATGAAATGAAGATAGATGAAACAATCACGAAACACCATCATTTTATGCTTAGTGCCACTCTAAGTACTAAAGATCACCACACTGTATATGATTATTAAAAAGGACCACAACAAAGGAAGAACGAACCATATTTCACAATGATTTTTGGCATAGTGGGAAAAGAAAGCACTAAAAATAGTGTGTGTTAATGATCTCTCTTCCTGTCCCAAAGTCACATAATCTTTCTACATTTAAATATATGGTAAGATGTGACCACAGTGTTATTTTAAATTTGATTTGGCCATTATCAAGTTTCCAAAATTGGATATTCTGCATATTTCAGAAGTAAGACACGAGAAGCTGCATCCTGTGTGTCCCACCTTGTATTTGCTGCTTTACTAATTTTTTTATACAATAAATTTTGTTTTCCTTTTGCTGTTACCAATTTTTGGTATCCTAGAAACCCTACTATGATGGAAAAGAACAGGTACTCACAACAAAGCAGAATTACCAACATATTTATGGCCTTGTCATTTGACAGGGAAGGTCAAAGCGTCTCAGAGTTTATTCATAACCCGGCACTAGCTTTCAATTCTTTGGAAATTGCTCCTTGATACCCAGCTTCCCTGAAATCACAGAGAGTGGCAGCCACTCTCTTAAGGTATAAATCAGATCTAAATAACTGATCGCACTTTCTTTCTCTAGATCTGGACAAGAAAAGCGCTGCCTTTTCATTGCTGAATGCTGGCACTTAGAGAAACCAGTGTACCAAAGATGCTCTTAATTTTTATAGTTGTCTGTAAGTCTTTGAGATTATTTTAAAAAAAAGGTCCTGCTCTTGAATGTCAGTGGCTTTTTGATAACCTCCCTTGATTTCTTAAATCCAAATGCAATACTATTGCCTATGCAGGGATGGTGTATCGCTATTAATCCCATCATGACACAGTTATTCCATAATTAATATGAGCAAAATGTGCACGATTTTGGCACACTACAATACAAGCCAATGGCACAGTGGAAAGTGAAATGGTATATCACAGTTTTTGTGTAAACTATTTTAATTATTAGTAAATTATGAATATTTAAACATATTTAACTTCTAGCATTTCATTCACAGTAGATGCATATTTACTTGGAGACATATTCAAAAAACTATAAAAGACTTTGGAAATGGATAAGATAAATGGATTGCAACAAAAGTTTTGCTTCATTCATATAATCAAAATAAATCAACCCACAATAAAAATCACAATCTCTTGCCTAACTTCTGGCCCAAAGTCAGTTCTCAATACTAAAACCAATGTCAGAGAGGAAATGTCCTCAGGAGGAAGAACCCTGTGACAACCCCTAAGCATATAATCCCCCAGTCCTTCCCCAAGGAGGACTATACACATTTACTAAGGTAAACCCCTGGAATCTCATGGGGAAAGAAAAACATCCAGACACTGCCAAGATATGACCAAGAGTTGCAGAATAAGGATCAGTGTTGACATGAAGACCCAGGATCCTGAGGCACCACCCAAGATTGAGAGCATGGGTGGAGAACAGGAAATGGGCTCTTGGGCCTAGTCCATCTCACGGAGGTCTGCTAGTCCAGGGACAATTTGGTGCTCGAGCATAAAAGTAGAATGGACATACTTGAGAGTGGTCACAATTCCCACACTGATTCCTTGGCTGTGGGGTAGAAGTGGGGAAGACCAACAGAAGTATCTTGAACTGTCAATAGTCTGTCCCTCCCCCTAGAGATGGTAATTCAATTCCATTGCTGAATATAGGGGAGAATGGGAAGATGAGTTACTGTGGGTTTGTTTTTTTTTTTTAAATGAGTAACTGAAGTTCATCCTTGCATTAATTCAGAGACCATGAGGACATGAAAGAGAGGGTCATGTCTCTGTTTGAGGAACACACAATGTAGGGTGAGGGAGAAGAAAGACATGAAGCCCCACCTCTGACAGTATACAACAAGCTGCCAGGGGATGTGACCGATGCCAGGAGGGGTTCAGGAGCACTGATCAGGGCTGGGGTGGCGGCTCTGAGAAGGAGCCAATTTATCTGAACAAGATCTACAAGTAATGTTGCAATTTCCAAATTTAAAGAAGATACACGGAGACTGCCAGAGAAGGAAAAGGGGGAGAAAGTACAGAGTCTGAATAATAGAGAGTCGAGGCAATCCTCGAAAGCCAGTACCATAGCTGAAGATGAAACTGGAAAAGAAAACCCCAATACAATTGTCCCCACTTGTCCTAAGAGGATATGCTCCAAGTCCTCACCCAAGGGCATCATGCTTCAGAAGTGTCACTTATCAACAGAGGCGTGTTCTGAGAAATGTGTCGTTAGGTGACTCTGTTGTATGAACATCCTAGATGGTACTTACACAGAGACAGCTGCCTTGTCCCTGGACAACAATCTTAGGAAAGCACCAGTCTGTTGGCTGAGATGTCATTATGTGGTACATGACTGCTAATTTTTCCTATCCACACACACCTATGATAAAGTGTCCTTTATAAATTAGGTACAATAAGATTGTTATGGGCCAGGCTATACAGGCAATAGCCAAACAGACTCCATTTTGCCCTGAGAGTCCTCGTCATGTAAAAAATACTTCTCCCAGGGAAATCTCCGCCTCTGTACCCATCAACAGTTGCTTAGCATGGCATGTTTGGCAACACAAAATGGTAATTCTTAGACAATGTAAAAGTGTTCTCTCTTTAGTTCCCATTTTTCTTGGACAATGTACCCTGTCAGGGATTGATTGCCTAGACATTAGCAGCCATTCTTTAAGGTGTACACAACTAGGGACATTTTGGCCCACTCTCCTTTCTGCTTATGATTTTAGATCTCATGGCGTTTGTTTATGGTTTTGAACCACAGCAATAGCCACTTACACTTTAATATGGTTTTGGACTATAAAAGGTGTACTTGAACCCTGGGAGGGGGTCAAGAGGTGTAGACTTGCAGCCTACCCTTAGCCTGCCAGCTGGTGGATCTGGACCGCCAGCTAGTGAACAAAGGTCTCCTGATTTAAGATCGACTCGGTGATTTACTTCAATCTCGCCTTAACAAGATGTTAATAATAACAGTCAAACAAAACAGCTGTAAAAATATGCTGTAACTAAATACATGTAAAACTTACGAATCATCTCTGGAACTTTCCATGAAAGAGATCAGTTACTCTGAAACACTCCCTTACATCTCCAATTAATTTTCTATTCTTGTCCCTACAGATACCGGGATTTGAGAGAGTGACGGTAGAATACCACACCAAAAAAAAAAAAAAAAAAAAAAGAATACCACACCTGCAGCCAAGTAGCCCTGACTGTGGCTGCTAGGCCAGATGTGCTATCCACTGGGGAGGAAACACAGCCTCCAGTAAAGGAACCATGTGTCTCTCTCCTAACTCCCCGCAGAGGCCCACAGCAGCCAGCAGAGCATGTGGCAGACCCTGCTTCAAGGCCTCTGATGACACAACTTTGTTTCCCCCCATTTTCCTTTGAACTATCGGAAATGGAGACATTCCCTAGGCATCCTTGGAAACTGTATGCTGAAAATGGCAGAGCTGAAAACACTCTGGGCCCCTAAATGACCCAGGAGACAAAAGCTACCCCACTGATCTGGTCAGCAGTCCAGAACTGTTATTACGTGAACACAAAAGAATCTCCTGTGGAATGTGAATCAGCAAAAGATGGACTTATAAAATATGCAGACAGAAAACAGGGATTTTAACAGGTGCCACGGTAGAGAGCTGAAGCTAGGATGGGAGTCAAATGCCGAGAGATGGAAAACTCTGTTTTCATTCCATTCATCTCTCTTGTGACCACACAAAGCTAATGCTACATGTTACTATGAAACCTGGATACATTTAAAACTTTGTTTTCTCTAATATTATTAAGTTTCTCTAAAAATAATATGTATTTTTTTCAGAATTCATGTAATATTTGTAAACAAGAGTTACTGGGCATAGAACTCTAAAAGTTAAATAAATGTAAGGTAAGGCTGAAGAAGCAGGCTCAGGGATACTAAAAACAGAAAATGATGAGAATCAGTCTTTAATGCAGAATCAACATATAACTGAGAAGCAGAGAAATAAATACACATGGGAAGACAGAGACTGCCAGCCAGAATTAGCAGTTAACACAGAACTTTGAAAGAAGGGGCATATGTGGGTACAAGGGCATCGAGATGACAAGCCCCGAGCCAGCCACTACTACTTGATAAATAAACGTACACGCCTGTAACCACATGTTATAAATTCATCTATGCTACTTCTGCACTATGTCATAAAAATAACTTTGTTAACTATTGGCTGAAAAGGGCAAAAGGTTTTCTGTAACATGGAAAGGTTTGTTTCCATGGTAAGTTCCAAGGACAATTTAGTTGTGAATTTGAAAGCAGAATACAATTTTCTTTGGTATGACAATCTCTCCGTTCACCTGCCACTGTCCCTGTTACTCACAGGAAGCCAATTTTACCCGCCATAAGTTAATTTACAGTGACATCACTGACCTAACTCTAAATAATTCAACATTTACAAAGGGCTGCAGCTCTTCTCCAAGTTAAGAAACACAGGCAAAGCTGTATTGCCTCCTGTTAAAACATATTTTCAAGTAAAATAAAGTAGCTAACAAAGATAACTTCGAATCTAATGCAGAACCTTAAAATAGTCAAATTCAAACTTTGGCTTTTAAAAGTTAACTTTATTGAAAAAATCGAGGTGCTCATTATGAATGTAAAAGGTATAAAATTATGAAACAAAAAAACTCACTGAAACAAATTTTTATAGACTTGTTGAACTGTATTTCGTGTGCCCTAACCAAAAAATGTCTTATTTGAGAGCTCTGCCCCAGAGCGAAACAGATTGGAACTGAAAAACAAATTCACTGAGGTAAAGAGAGATAATAAAATACATCAACCATTGCTTTTTAATTATTTTTTTTTTCATATTTTGTGAGATTGTTCTCTGAATTTGGGAACTTTAGCAGCCTAGTTTTTATTAAAAAAAGAAAAAAGACCCATGTCCTTTCCACATGCAGAAGATGGCTACAACAAGGTCAGTACTCTGATTGCAGACTGAAGATGCTAATGACGAAAGCATCCTGGAGGGGAGCGTGACCTGAAATGTGTAGAATACTCCCAGTGCTTGCCTGGCCCTAACCATGGTGATGAGCGGTGTTTCCCGTTCCTCCACACATCCCTCTCCTCTATCTCGTAATGCACCTGGGTGGAATAATTGGAACTCCAATTTTAAGCATTTCAGCAACATCAGTGAAATAAAGCCTCGTGTGGTGGAGGAAGAGAGGGGGCAGAGACAGAAGACACCCGGGTCTGAGTGCTCCCGCCCACTGCAGGGATGGCCCAGCAGACACGGGAGGGCATCCAAATGCTGCAAGACCTCAGACTCTCCTCTCTCCCGCCATGCTAAGCCCTCTCGGCCACCAGCCTCTGCTTCTGACTTGACTTCTAATATGGTCTGTCTCTCGGGGGATGGGAGTTAAAAAAAAAAAAAGTCTGGCAATATGAACCTCACATTTTCATGACGCTGCAACAGTTATTGTCTTATAAATCACCAGAGTAGCAGTGAGAGATAGGACTGCACACACACGATTTCAATTATTACCCCAGATTTATTTCTCATTATAAGGAGTGAAATTAGTTTTAGGTAACTTATGAAAACGTGCATTCCCAAGGGAAGATAACAAATGATATACATGATACATATGGTTTTAAAGATAAGCAGCCCAGTTCTACCTGCCACTTCTCTGTCCTTTTCTCCCTCAGCCTAAACATCAGTAGTCAAATAAAATATATGAAAAAGAAAGAAAGAAAGTCGGAATAGCATCTGATGTAGGAGAAGTCTGCATGTGGGGCAGAGGGCAGTGTGGAGAGTGACACCAAGGAAGACATGATGCTTCCCGACCTCACAGGCGTCAGTTCTCTGGACCCATTAGAATGAGAGCAAGTACCCTTTACCGTCCACTGCAATTAGATGTGTTAATGCACATGCATCTGGTGCTTCTCACTGAATAGGAAACCTTTCAACTCTTCCAGTTTTAACCATGGGAAGGTGTAAAAACTAACAGCATCACAAAGCAAGGGGTGATGAGTGGAAAGCAAAATTAGGGCAGGTAGCGCAGGAGCTCCCGTGCCTAACAGTGCCAAGAGGAGCTGCCCAAACAGACGTGTCAAGACTTCCTGCTGCAGAGCCTGAGCCCGGGTTAGGATGAGTCTTCTAAGCACTAAGAAGAATATGGAGAGGATAATGAGATTTTTCCCCCCTCTCTAAAATGCATGCCCCCAAAGCACCACCAGCCATTTTTATGAGTCCTCAGCAAAGCAATGTAGGCTTTTTGAGGTTTTGTTCTTGTTTTTTGTTTTTGTTTTGTCCTGCACCAAAAGAAATATTTTCTTTATTTTAACTTCTCTAGGATTGTCACTTATTTTGGAGAAAATGTCAACCCCCTAAATGTAATAGCTAATACAATTTCTTCCTAAATGATATAAGTCAAACTATAAATATAGTTTAAGACACAAAACCATGGATATGTTGTAATTATTTTTATATCCTAATGAGAATTTTACTAATTATTTACAACACCCCAAAGTACATAAACATGCACTTGAAGTACATAAGATAATGATTTTTATTATGGTTTTTATAAAAGCAAATTACAGATAGATACACAATTGTGTATAATAAGAATGACTCATTTGTATAAAAACAGAAAATAAATAAATTCTGTAAAAAGAGGAACCTAGAATTAATGATCTTTGCGAGCCTTCCAAAAGGAAAAGAGATAAAGTATATTAATATTAATGTCTGCTTTAAATAGTTTTATATTCTTGGCAAGCCCAGTTGTCAAGGATAAACTTCTGATATCACAAACCTGACAAGAATTGTATGGAAGTGACTTATTTCTACTTAAAAATTCAGCAATTAAGGTTTTGCTTTTATTAATAATAATGCCAAAGTAAAATTTCTTTCCAAGTTAAGAAGGATATACATTTACATGCCCATGGGCGTTTTCCTCTCAAGGAGGATGGTTCTGAAACTATAATATTGAATATTTGATAAAGAAATTCCATTAACATATTATAGATTTGCATCAAAACAGTTTATTTTCATATTGAATTTAAAGATGCAAGTCACCTTGAGTTCTTTCTTACATTCTAAAAGGAATATGGAGAAATACCCTCATTTCTAAAAGGAATAATAAAATGGTCTATGAAATACACTCAACGCTTAAAGCCACCAAAGTTGGTAGAATGGAGGGAATAAGAGGAAGGTTTGAACTGCACATTTACTTGTGTAACCATGTAAAACTAGATGAAATATTTGTGATAAAAATTAAATTGTGAAGAAATACATAAGCAAAAAAAAATCCTCCACCATAATGAAATTCAAAATACCTAAATTCCAATATCTTAAATAGAAGTGTAGGTAATTTTAAAAACAAAATTTCAGATTAAAAAACAATAAAAAGAAAAACATTAAAGAAACAGCAAAAATATCTTGAAAGGTTAAACTAACAAATTCAGAGTTTGTTCCAATATGTACCTGATTCCCTATTCAAGAATCCTACTTGAAGTTTCCGTAGTCTTCTCTGACAACAAAGAACCTTCCAGTTCCTACCCTGCCCACCTCCTTCCTCTCCCAGGAAATGATGCTAGCACCCAACAACCCAGAAACTAAACCATGGATCTGCTCAGGACATTCAGTCAGGCAGGTGATGAAATCAGAAAAGCTATTTTGTAATGTTCAAAGCTGATATTTAAATTATATAGGGAACACCCATAAATTAGCTTTTAAAAAAGCCCCAACATCTACATAATGTAAGTAAAGATTAGGAAACACAGGAGGAGGCGTTTACAGTTATTATTGATTACAGAAATACAAATTAATATACTGAGATACCACATGATTCCTATGTACCAACATCCAGAAATTTGAGTAACATATGAGTATAAATAGGGAAATAGAGATGATTTTAAAAACACAATTCTAAAATAGGAAAAATCTCTCATTTACTCCTAGTTTGGTAAAACTATTCCAGATTTTATCAAAATTTTAAAATTCTGTTCATCAACAGATATTATTTCCCTGTGGTCTTGAGCTTGGAAAGTATGAACTCAAATAATCTTTCCCAAAGACAAAAGCCATAGTTTTTCTACCAAACCAACTTAGTAACTATAAATACCTTCCTTGATACCTAGATTGTGGTCTCTGAATATTTTTCTTACAAACATGGCCCCTGGAGAAATTCCAAGTCTGCAGCAGAAAGTGTGCAAGAAACTTGCAAGAGAGAATGTGTTCTAGAAATAGAAATAGGTTATCCAAGACTATGGGGATCATGTCAAGAGGATTCAAGAGCAAGTTGAATTCAAGTTCCTGCTGGCCAAAGAAGGGACATTTTGAGCAGCAATAAAGATAATAACTGGAGTAAATTGATGATGTATAGTTTAAAACCATGAGATTAAAAAAAAATAAAAACCAAAGCTTCAACCAATGGTAAAGCAAGCTAGGAAAACAACTCATTAGTTTGTAAAATAGTAAATAAAAGAATTAGTAGATCATGCTCTGCTTTCCTATATCAAGTATTTCTCTGTACAACCTAGTAGCCATAGGAGGGAGCCTCTTCCATAAGAAAGTACTTTACAGAAGGATTCCAGGCAATAGATCTCACAGAAGTGATAGAATTTTGTAATTAGTGTCATACAAGCACTAATATATAGATACATGTGAGCAATAATCATCAATGATTGAACACCCCAAGAGACAAATATCATGATGTAATGACACCTATCTCGGGAGTTTCCCCCATAAAAAAATGTTTTTAACTATTCTCCTCACAGCTTTAGAATTAACTACAAATTGCAAAACTAAAAACTCAGTGCAAATAGTATTATACATGTCATGTGAAGAGCTTAGATTGTAGATCCAAGGGAAAAGTTTCTCCAGGAGAAATGTTAAGGGAAGAAGGGGGAAGAGAGAGAGGGGATGGGGGGAGGGAGGAAAAACTGATACAGACAGAAAGTGATGTGTAGACAGAAAGAGACCATATGGGAATATATATGTATATATATATACATCTCCAATTTTAATGTATTATCCTTTTTTGAAGCCTTATTCAAAAAACAAACTATAAAAACATTTTAAAACAGTGAAGAAAATATAATCATTGTATTTTATTATATTAAACAATTATTTTTAACTTTAGATACAATAGTGGTACTGTAACTACAGTTTTTAAGACTACCTTACTTTTATAGGCATGTGCAAAAATATCTTTTAAAGATAGTCATGAAAAGAATATACACTTTGCAAAGCACACATTGACAAAAGATTCTATATGTTAGGATGGTTTCTTAGGTGATGGAAAGGGAAACCTTGAGGGGAACAGGAGAAAAATCAAGAAATTCTAAACAATGAAATAAACTGACAGTAATCATAATGTGCAAAGAAACTGAAAGCATGATTAGCTCAATTCTTTTCAATTGAACCCTAAAGAAGTAAACAACAACAACAACAAAAGACCCAACAAACAGAAACATCTCAATTCTCAAACATTTTAGTTTTCATGAACATTTTGATTCCAGTGCCACAGATAGTGAAGGAGAGACTGCTCCCCTGGATTTGCCAACAGTGTACACTGCAGCTGAGACTCACTCTTCCCACTCAGGACCACAGGCTCCAAGACAGCACCTTGCTGGTCACCACACTGCTTCTTCATACACTCACTCCTTAACTATCTATGCTGCCATTATGTAATTAAACTTGATATACAGTCTCCTTCTCATTTCCCTTCTAAGGGTTCTGAATGCTTTCCTTCCTTTAAATATGATTCTTCTGCAAAAAAAAAAAGTATTACTGCAATAAACGTCTTTTTTGGTTTGACAGACTTGTGGGTATGTGTTTTTAACATGAACGAATGCTGACTTTTGTCAAATGTCTTTTTCTGCATCAGTTGAGATAATTGTATGGCTCCTTTTGGGGATAGAAATGCAATTTGTAGGTAAAAAGCACTGTTGATAAAAGGAATAGAGGAGAAGATTTGTAGCATTCCTTTATTTTTTAATGTTGCAAATCAACATTTCAATGCCAAGTACTAAGTTAGAATTTGGTACACAAAATTGTATGAAATGAAGAATACATTAAGGATAAGAATTTTAAAGAATTATGCACCACTTGGCTGTAAAAACAAAATTCCTTGATGGCAGTCCATTGAATAATACACAATATCTATCCTGTGCTACAACTAACAACTCTGTAACTATACTTACTACTATTTGAAATGGTGGATAGGTACTTTAAAGGGGAGAAATCTTTAAATCTAAGATGCTAGGTTAATGAAAAGAACATAAGGTTTTTCTTACTGAGTTACATCTATGGCCAATCAGTCTAGGCTTCTAGCCTAAGGCTGAAATCAATTTCAACAACTTTTGTCTCAGAGAGGGGATAAAATTGGCTCAGGGTTTGCATATGAGTGTCCACCAAACCTCATGTGTTGAAGGCTTAGTCCCTAATGCAGCAAGGCTCAGAGGTGGAAGTGACTGGAGCGTGAGGGTCTGACCTCATCAGTGGAATAACAGCCCACTGACAGGCAAAAGGACTCCTAGGCAGGTGGGGCCTGGCTAGAGGAAGCAGATCAGTGGGGACAAGTCCGTGGAGATGAGAACTTGTCCCTCACTCCTCCCTCCCCTCTGTTTTTCAGCTGCCATAAGCTGAGAAGTTTTCTTTCACCACAACCTTCTGCCATGATGTTCTGCTTTAGAGGCTGCCACCAGGGAAGGAACCCTCTGAAACCACGAGGGGAAGAAAATTAATACTTCTTCCTCTAAGTTGTTCATGTCAGATATTGGGTCACAGTGATGGAAAGCTAATGCAATGTTCAGTCATCATACCTGGTGCATCAGCTTTACATATTACTAGTTATGAATGAGACCTTAGATTTCAGTTTTTTTTTCATTTGAGAAATAGGGATAATAATGTGTATTTCACATATGAGTTTCTTATTAAAATTTACAAAAGAAAATCAAGTTAATACATGTAATTACTTAGCATAGTGACTAGCACATGGTGAGAACATTAGCCACCAACACTATTTTTACTATTATTATTGAAGAATTTTGGCCGTCGTCCCCATTTAACAGTTTTTTTTTTTTTTAACTCAATGGAAGCTCCTAGGTATGAATATACCTGAACTCTCTCCTTGCTAACTGGCAAGATAACAAGGTAAAATCACGAGAATTTGTCTGAAATGGCAGGTTTCCATATAGAAGTCTATGTGGGCTCAGAGCTTCTATAAATGTTTAAGATAATATTTAAAAATCTGAATGTATATAAAATGAACATTCATGCGTTTCACAAGTTTCTCAAATGGGCTCACAAATCCACGAAGTTAAGGATCTCTTATTTAAATTCTAGAGTGATGCTTCATGGACGGCTTCCTGTCTTCTTTCTGTAGCCTTCCAGACCACCACATCCTTGGTTTCTTCCCCAGAAACAGCAGCCTTTCTACATTTCTCCCACACATGCTGTGTGCTGTCCTCACCACCCAGCCTTGCTCACGTGGTCCCTATGGGGGCCTTCTACCCTTCACTCCTCAGGACCCCAACTCATCTGCCTGCTTTGGGGGCCCACATTAGCAACGACCTCTCCAGGAATCTTTCTTCTAGCTTTCTGTAGGAATGTTACGTTGCTTCTCTGGACTCCTGTGATATTCTGAATGGTGTGTTTGTAACTATTGAGTTTATTTTATTTTATTCTGCAACACTGTTTAGTGAAAAGACTGTTAACTCTTTCAGTCCATTTTATTCATCCTCAGGTTAGCAAGATGCCCCATACTGATAAGCCCTCGATAATATGTTGGTTGAATGAAGACATGAAAAAAAACATTGTTCAACATCTTTTATTTTTCATAAGTCTTTCTCTGCTACTGAAATATTGTACAGTGTAAAATATGCTCAGAAAAAATATGAAGGTCTATTCCTAGCTTTTCAATTACTGTTATCAAAATTTCAGAGTGCCCACTTGTTAATAGGTAGCATCACTCAGGAGAAAATCAATCCTTCTCTACTGTCCCTTGAGCAATATTTTTGTACATTAAACTTGCCTGGTAAAATATGGCCAATGTTCTATACTCTGTGCTTTTACCTGGAGGGCTGCTAATAGGGGTGACATTGGCTTCCTGTCATAAGACAACTGGAAAGGCCAATGAGTATGAAATGAATCAATCTGGCCCCTCTCTCACCATGCCATTTTCCAGAATGGAAAAGGATTCAGATTTGTTATTCCAGTATCTGAGCTAAAATGGAATATTCTTCCTCCGTGATAAGAACTGATCACATCCATTCATTTCTTTCTACTGAAAAACTTACATGCAAGAAAAGGTAAGCATGATTTTGTTACAGAAGAATTACATGGTCATTATATTTGCTTAATGTGTTTACTATTTAAAATTGTTTCTTCTATACAGAACGGCAGCGTGGTAACTTATAAATCATGTACCCGGCAATGGTACTGTGGAGCAGAGAGAGTTAAAAGGTCTGTCTGACATTCTGAAATGTGTCTTTAATAGGCACAATAACCCTTACCAAATCACTCTGCCTTTTGGGGGACCTGGTTTACTCACCTTTAAAATTGTGTCTTACCATCTTTATCTTGTATGGTTGCTTTGAGAGCAAAATAATTCTTAACAGGAAAGTACACAGAAGTCCCTAACAAATATTTTTTGAAAAACACACACACACAACTCATGTGAGCACTCCCTAGTCTGAATTTCCAGTTTGTTTTTTTTTCAAAAAGCTGCAGGTGGATAAAGTCTGCCACACTAAGGCTTCTCCACATCATAAAACACAAAGGACCCATAATAAGACAATGAGGATGGACTGCTTTTGATGGGAGTAGTCTCCAAATGTACCGCCCAGTACAAAAAAGGGATACACAGGCAAATGTTGATAGATTACAAATTTTATATAAAAATAAGGGGAAATGAGAATATATATACTCATTTGTTTTGTTTTTGTTTACTGTTATTACAATAACCTGGAATATTCTGAAATAGTATGATGATGCTGTAGAGATAAGAATAAAAGTGATACATTTCCTGAATTATATAATCAGGAATTACACCTTCTGAATTATGTAATCATGTTAATATTTGAAAAATAAAGTTTGATAACTTCAAACTGCAACAAATGAGCCTAAGAGCATATGAAATTAATACCAAAGCTCCAGAAACAAAACTTACTATTTCAAGTGAAAATTTTTAGACACAATTCTCTGAAATCAGAAACACCTGCCACAAAATCTTAAATTTCACTCAGTAGTTTTACAGTTTATGGTAATAGAGATGTTATTACTTTGAAACTTGTTACTATACATTATAGCATAAAATAAGAATGTTGTTTCAAACTTGGACGTTTTTAAGTTAAAGAAATAAAAACAGAAAACAAAAAAATTTAAAAATATATATTAAAATTAATTCCAAAGCATGTTATTAACTTATGATTTGCATATATATTCACACATGTATATACATGTAACATGTACATATATTCACACAAATATAGACACTTTTTTTTTTTTTAAGTTCTGTTCACTGGGAGTCTAGAAGCAATACCACGAAGTAGAAACAAGCATACATATTGCTTGGATCTTGGTTTTTAAACATCACTTCCCATTCAGGAGTATTTAGGATAATGCAATGTGATGTCTGCAACTTACTTTCAAGTGATTAAAAAAGAAAATACACATATGGGTAGAGATAGAGCATTCAAATAGTTCCCAGTTTGACTTTTCATCTTTTATCATTATGATTGTGAAAGCAGTTTGCATTCACTAAAAAATGTACTTCAAATTTTGAATTTCAGTCAGTTCTTGGGCTAGCAATATGAGTGTTATATATATTTAGTGTTATATATATTTAGTGATAATATATATATCTCCCATGTGACAATGTAGGATTGTTCTAAAGTGAATGATTAGGATATGAGAGCCTTACTTCATCAGTGGATTAATAATTTGAATGGACTTTTGGGTGGCAATGGAAGGCAGGTGGTGGCACGGCTGGAAGTAGGTCATGGGTGGAGCAGGGGAGCAGTTGGGAATGGTATATCTTGTCCATGGATCCTCCCTTCCACTTTGCTTCCCAGGTGCCATGAGCTTAGAAACTTTCTTCACCATCATCTTGGCCCAAAGCAATGGAGTTGGCTGACCACAGACTGAACCTATGAAACTGTGGGTCCAAAATAAACTTTTCCTCCTCTAATTTGTTCTTTTCAGATATTTTGGTCACTGTGATGAGAACCTAACTAACAGACCTTGGCACTATCTCATGATGCCAGACAGAAGTGCAAGTCAGAGCTCCCAGGAGCCAGGAGATTGTGAAAGTGAACAGTGTCCACTCAACAGTTGCTTAGCCATGAAGTCCAGCAGGTGAGGTGTTTGAATGCTCTTTCCAATATTTTCCAGTGACAGCAGGGTTACTGTAAGTCCAATAGCCTCAATCACTATAGGCCAGGAGCTTCTTTGTGTGACAAAGTTATTAAAAAATTAAAAGTAGTTGGTTGGGATGCATTGTTTATTGTGTGATTGATTTATTTGTATATATGATGATTTTCATAATGAAATATTTATTGAGGAGGAAAAAACTACCCGGATTTTTTCAAGACAATGAGGATGGACTGCTTCTAGTTGAACCACTCAGTGCACAAAAAATATTTAAAACTGGTTACCTTTTCTTACGTAGTCCAATAAAATTTATATATTCCTATGTGTAGCTATATAGCAAAGGATAGAGGACTTGAATTCAGAAATTTCCTAGACTGTTATCAGATTTACCATGCACTCAAAATGTTGCTCTGTGCATAGTTTTCTCATCTAAGAAATAGAAAATAAAATATAGAGTCTGATTGCTTAAAACACTGCTAGGCAAATCAAGTGACACAATGATGAAGACACTTCGTATTTCTGAACATGCTATATGTCTCTGAAAGTCATTATTTTTGGTAAATTTCCAGCTGTTCAGATCCAGAGGTTATTTTATAACCTGTGTGTGTGTGTGTGTGTGTGTGTACATGTGTAAATGCCTATCATCTTGGGTTATGCCCTGCAACTTGCTTCCTGAAACTGAAGCATTTTTTTAAAATTTCATTGTTAACATTTATTCTATATACCTCTAAGTCAAATATCAAAATTCAAATAATGAAAAAATTTTTCCTGTGTACATATGAATGCATCATAGTGAATCTCACCATCGTGTACATCCACAACACTGGGGTCCTAATTAGAATAAGATATATTCCATGTTTGTATAATTATATCAAAATGGATTCTAGCATAATGTACAACTAAACAGACCCAGTTTTTTTTTTTTTTTTTTTTTAAGACATATAGGAGAATGGTTTTAAAAGAATCCTTCCTGGTGAACCTAAGATACAGAATGCTTTTTTTTTTTTTTTTTCTCAGTAAAATTTTGTTGGAGGAGCGGAGGTTCTTGGGGCAGGTGGATGTATACTTCCTTGTCACTTGTGTTGTGTGCGTGTGCATGGCCCCAGGAGGATGCACTTTTGCCATTCCTTGGAAGAGCTTAAAAATATCCAGGGTAAGTATGTTGTTTGAATAGACATCCTCAACTCTCTCCTTCCCCAGCCTGACTTCTTCGTTTGTATATATTTTCCTCACTTCTACTTTTGGTCATGTTTGGAACAAATAAGATTGAAATGCTTCCAAATTCGGGAGGGTGGGAGGGTCCCTCAGTGGCTGAGAAGCAGCACAAGGAAGCTGGAGTAGACGGGAGTTCTTGACCTAGAGACTTCTCCTTGTGCCGGCCTTCCTCCCAGAGGCTCATCCATTTCCCTGCTGGTGACAGCAAATGGCTTCACCATTCATTGTTACTGCGGTGGTAACCTTTTGTTTTCAAAGGAAGCTGCTGAAGGAATGCTCAACTGAACTAAGCATATGTGACACAGCACACTGTGTCCTTCGCTAGGGGGACTGTGGAGGGGTGAAGGAAACGGTATCACTTCCCAAATTCCATGACTTTACCTAGAATTGGATGATGATAAATTATGGTGACAGAGTTCAGACACGTGCTGATGGCATCCTTTCTGCTGTTTTACCTGCACGGCACTCTGGGGGTCACATCCAGTCTCCCAAACCAATTCTCTGTCACTCCTGGTGGAAAATGAAAGGCCAGTGTAGAACCAAGTTTTAAACAGTTTCTATGGAGATGGAATGTTGTATTTCCTCGCCCACAGCTTGGAACTTGCTGAGGGATCACCACAGGTGTTTTTCTGATGAGCATCTTCCCGTATATCTCCCTCAGTGGAAGACTTCTTCACAGCCAGAGGACTTGTATACTGTGTGGCTAGGTGGGAGGTAGGGGCTCTCTTTCACTCTTTTCCTCTTGAGATAAGATAGATAATCAAAAACTTCCTATTTGTTGTATTTGACTCTCACTGGGTAAACTGTTATTTCATCTTTGATTGAAGTGTATAATTATGTTTTTAATTTAGAATATGAGGAAAAATATAACTTCATGAATTTTATTTTATGATTGGACTATTTGAGGCCCAAAGGAGAAAGAAAAAAATGTTTGAAAGAGTGCTTGGTCGGAATGTTTTTTTTTCTTCCTCAAAGTTCATATGCTGAAACCTGACCACAGATGTGATGGCGTTGAGATGTGGGGCCTGGGGAGGTGAGCAGATCATGAAGGCAGAGCCCTCACAAGGGGCCCTTATAAAAGAGGCCCCACGAGCTCAGCTGTCACTGCCTGCGAGAAGACACAGGGAGAAGGCACCACCCATGAGCCAGGGCTGGGAAACTGAATCCGCCAGCACCTTCATCTTGGACTTTCTAGCCTCCGAAGCTGTAAGAAATAAATTTCTGCTTGTAAACTATAGAGTTTATGGAATTTTGTGATTGCAGCCAAATGGACTAAGACAGAAAGTGAGAAAATCGATCCAGATAAAGGGAGTTTACAGCAGTTTGTTTGAAAATGCTGTGTGGAAGGCTGAAATTTTAAGTAGGGCTTTAAAAGAGAGGGACTTAGACAAACATGTTTTTTTGGCAAAGAATAGTGAGTTCGATTGTGGAGAAGAGAGTAGTGGAAGTCAGGCTGGAAAATGACAGATGAGGCAGTTTTCCCCAGGCCTGAAGGGAGATTCAAAGGTCTGACCCAGAGGCCCACGGCTTAGGTCCAGACCCAGGAAGAACAGGGAGAAGAGGAGGGAAAGCCTTTTGAAAATCCTGGGGCTCAGGTGGCCAGGACACCCCCCCCCCCATATTTCGAAGAGAATATGAACTAAAAATAGGTTGAACAGCTCTTCTCTAGTGTGTGTCCACAGAGAGGCTACAGAAGGCACAGCACAGCCACGGAATGCCAAGCCCTGCAGGGAAGAAAGCAAGATATGCCGCCATTCACACAGTTACCGCCCTGCCTGTTTTACCCTTGGAGAAGGTCTCATTAGAACAATTTTATAAGCCATCTTCAGTTCCCAGGTGAGTCCAAAAAATTCAGTTGCTATCAGGAAACACTGAAAAAGGGCAAACAGTCACACTAGAGAAATGTACTTTTACTGCCATTTAATCCCCAACTAATGGTAACCTGTTTCTAATCAAATTGTGCTATAACAGCTGCACCTTATCAAGTTTCTTCGAGTGCCTAATGCCCTAATGCACTTCCTCTTTCTTATTCTTAACCCCCTAACTAACCACTCATGCCCCTTGAAGCACTAAATCACCCTGATTTCAGTGGCACCGCTCTCTTTTCAGGTCTCTCGTTTCTTTTCCTGTAAGATTCTCCCTGGGTTCAGTGGTCCCTCATTGCTCTTTTTACTTGGGACCTTGGTAGAGAATGTGGTGACTCCTCCCCCGGGATTTTAACATGATTCTCAACAGGTATATCTCCAGCTCGGATCATATATCCTTTTAGGCAATTTTACTTGGTTCCAAAGATAGATCAATCTCTTTACAGCCCAGACCCAACTGGCCATCTTCCCATTTTGATCTGTTCTTGTTTTCTCTCCCCCAAAGGACAGCACCAGCACACAGCTCCATGCACAGCCTAGGTACCAGACGGCCTCCTCCTCTCATTTCTGCAATGAAGACTTGGTAGGACACACCCCACAGAACCCCAGCTCTCTTGTTCAGGTTCACGTTGACTTCTGAACTTACCATTTCTTCCTGGGATTTCTAAATTAGTCAATTGGCCTCCCTTTCCCCCTAATCATTCTATCCTCCGGCACTACCACCATAAACTACCTAAAATGCCTATCAAATGCCATTCTGATAAAATGCTTAGTACCCAGCCTTCACCTTCAATGGTAAGACCGTCTTCCAGGCAACACAAACAAGCCCCCGCTGCATGGAACCTGCCTCTGGCTGCATGTCCTGTGTCCCCAGGTCCAGCAGGTCCAAAATGTGACAAGTTCACCAAGCTCACCTTGGCTTGGCAGATTAAGTATTTTATTCCTTTCTTTGTCTTACTCCTTATCAGGAATGAATTTTGATATCATCTTTCTTGAGGAAACTATCCACAAATCTCCAGCAACCCTGGGCCCAGTCCACGTCAGCTGCTCTCTCCAGTGATCCCCACAGCACTGTGTTTTCTTACAGCATATTTCTGAATTTTAATATCATTCTTCTGTCTCTTCCGCTGAACTATAAGATGGAGAACAGAGGCAGAGCCTCTTATTTCAATTCTTCAAGTGTCTGCAGAGTCTATTTCACGATAGGTGTAAAAGGTGTTCAGATGTCTCTGAGTACTTAAGGTGGTGAGTCAGCAAAGCAATACAATACCTAACAAACAAATAATCTGAGTATTGGGTTTAATTCTTAAAGAAAACTAATTTAATTAAACATGGATAAAATCATACAGGGAAAATTATTATACCAACTTAAATAGGACACTGAGACATTAAACAAACAAACAAACAAGAATTGTAGAGCCCTGAAATTTTACTTTTTAGTGTCTTGGTTCACATTAAATACAAGGTCTTCCTACTCACATGTGTAGACTTCTGTCACTATAACAGGACAGTTTTTGGTGTTATAATTTTAAAATGCTGAGGGGAAGGGGAGGAAAAGGAGAGAAGAATGAACATTGAAAACCTCCCTTGGAGGCTGGGCAAGTCTGAAGCCATGGACAAGGGGAGGTGGAGGGAAGGTGGGTGCCATGTGCGCTCCAGCCGGGAAGTGACTATGGCCCTTGCACAGCAGAGCAGACGAGCCAAGGGAGAGGAGCAGGCCCAGCAACCAGCAGCCACACCGTCGGGAGGAGGGCCTTCAGGTGAGGCACTGAGCATCCTCACCTGGCCAGACCTTCCCAGGCGGGGAGGACGGAGCAGCATTTGCCCTCTGGAGGAGGAAGGCAGCTTGGGAAGGCTTGATGCAGAGGGCTACTTCTAGATTAGATGCCTGTGGTCCTCTTCTAGACTGGCACTGTGTGAGATCCGCTTAGTGTTCAGCACCAATTTGTTTGTGTTTTCTTTTGTAAAAGTAATTAATTGTAAAAATCAACAGAGAATAATGTGATAATTCAATACATACATAGAGTGCGTAATGAACAAAGCAGGGTATTTAACATTTCCGTCTCCTCAAATATTTTTTAAAAGATTATTGATTAATATTAAAGAATCATACATATTTAAGGGGCTTGGGGTGATATTTCAATACCTGTACATAATGTGTACTGATCAAATCAGGGTAATTAACATTTCCGTCTCCTCATTATCTTGTTTGGAGCCTCTTTTAGTTATTCATAAAATACATAATGGTGTATCATGAGGTAGAGTAACTCCTCCTCTGTAGAAGACCAGGATTCATCACTTCTATGGAACTGGTGTAAGTTCCCTGATCCAACCTCCCACACCCTCCTGCCCCTCAAAGCTTCCCAGCATTCAGTAATTGCCATTATACATTCCACAATCAACTTTTAAAAACATCTACATGAAAGAAAACTCGTGGTAATTTAAGAAGTGTCTCACTTCTTTCACTTAACATAATGTCTTCCGGGTTTATCCATTTTGCTGTAAATGACAGGATATTGTTATTTTTAAAATATTTATTTTTTAGTTGTAGTTGGACCCAGTACACCTATTTTATTTATTTATTTTTATGTGGTGCTGAGGATCAAACCCAGGGCCTCGCATGTGCTAGGCAAGCGCTCTATTGCTGAGCCACAATCCCAGCCCGGATATTGTTCTTTTAATGGCTGAATAAATTCTAAGGTGTCTATGTCCCACATCTGTGTTATCCCTTCTTTCATTGATGGCACTATGTGTCAGCAACAATGAATACTGCAGCAACAAGGATATGCACGTATGTGTCTCTGATATCAGCACCAATTTTCCTTCAAAGAATTACTATAAATATCCTTGGGCAGATCTCATAAGATTCTCTGCAAATTCCTATATATAAAATGATCTTTTCAATACTGCTTAGACTATTAGTTCTTTGCTGCCATAAAATTTATATCTGAGTATAAGGACAAGCCAATGACAAAAGTTATAGAAGAGAGAGGGAAGAATTTTAAAAAAAATAAAATTTTCCAAAGAAAGGAATTCAAATATGACAACAAATAGAAGATTTCAGAGTTGTCTCTGCCCCCATTTCAAATCATGCTGAGATTCACTTCTTGGAGGCTGTCACAGACAAGACTGCTTGACATGGGTATGGATTGGTACAGGGACCCAGGACTTGAGCTCTCAGCAGAAACATCACACATGTCAAATCTGCGTCATGAATATTCAGCTTCACTCAGACGATGAATACCTTCTTATCCTATTCACTGCCAGTATGACAAACATATAATATATAAAAGGGCAGGCTTCATCCAGCAAATAATTAATCTGATGAGAGAAAGCAAGTGGCAGTAAAACATAACTGAGATCACAAGGAAGGCATATTTACAACACATTTAGAAGTTTGCTCAACTGAGATAAAGACTGACAGAAGTCTGCTCTGTAACACCAGCTCCACATCCGGTCCTGGAATCCTGATTAGGAATCACTGAACAAGGTTTGGGGTAATGTAAAAGGCACGCCTTATTAACTCCGGGACATCTCATTTCTTGGTCATAAATCCTATTAACTTGTATTATAAACTGTCATAAAACTTGGAGATAAAAGATAATTTATGCTCAGTGTACAGAAGCTCATGTTTCTGTGCTCCTCGGAAGCACAGAACCAGAAAATGAGAAAGTGTGTATGTGAAACCTGGGGCCACCCACAGCCTGCACAGGCAGCAGGATAAACACAGCCCAGAGCGCTGCCTGTCTTCTGAGGGAACAGGGTCCAATGGGTCACGGACATCAGTGAAGCTTCATGTTGGGGCATCTCCTTTTTCGAGAGCTCTCCTGCTCACAGAGGGTGACGGTATCTTACCAAGAACACATTTTTTTTTTTGGAAGTAAAAGAGGGAGGCTTACTTTTGAGGGAGGAAATATTATGCATCCTATTTTAAACTTTCATTTCTAGATGGCAGATTGAATATTTCCTTCAAAGAAAATACATGCTAAGGTTTGCAATCGTAGATATTTTGACCTGTAGTAATTGACATCTTCTAAAATACAATATAAAAATTTATATGCTTATAACCCAAGCATATTCATATAGATGCAGAGGTATACTTCCATGACTTTGTTTTAAAATCCAACTTATCATAAATAAAAATAAATCACCAAAGGGGATCAAAAGGAGACTGTAGACTAGACTGGAACACACTAAACAAATTTCAGTGAACTGCTTCTAGATATAAGGCTCAGTCCCAAATGCCTAACATAACTCTAATCAATGAACAATCATTACTTATTTATACATTCTAGTCACATGACAGTCTCACATGTAGACTCTCCAAAAGAAGCACAGAACATCACAGTCATCACTAAGAAGACTTGAGGGTAAGATCAAGAGAAGCACATTTTAGTTCTAGGGTCAAGGAACATCCTGGCCAATTAATGTCAATATGGCAGAATCAACAATAATTCTCTTGCAGTGGTAAAATGTTTTCAAAACAAAGAGCTCCCATAGAGAACTTATTCCTCCTGCTATCTTTTATGTCAGATAATTTATAGTTGTAAAGAAAATTTTAGAAAGCAATTTTCTCAAAACTAACATTCACGATAATTAACATTTATATTGAATTTTACCATTTTAATGTATGTTAACAAATCTCAATGGAAATTCATTTAATTTCTTTATAAAATAAAATTGTTGTCCTAGGAAGACATTTTATAGTTTAGCATTTTTCTTTAATTTAGAGGTACAGCAGTAAGGTGGAATGTATGTTTAAAGTGAACCCAAGTTCTATCTTATTTGAAAAAGACTTTGTAGGAAAAAAATTTCTATATGTGTGTATGTATACATAAATGTACAAATATTTATGTACATATTTTCACATGCACACACCGCTGGCCACTCAGGTAAACACTGCTTATGGAAAATTACCAGCCTATGGGCTGTGACTTGTTTTAAGAGCTTGTCATTTGTATTTAAGTCCATTAACCCCATGAAAGAAGAAATGTAGTGGCGTGGAAAAAGTGTTGAGGCAAAACCTTTATTACCTGTCCTGCTTTCCTCACAGTATTGCTATGAAGTTCAAATGTGCTCCAGCTTGTAAAAACCTCAAATATCTTCCTACCCAACAGTGAGATGTTAGTGTTGATTCAAATAAAGTTAAGAATTTTTAGTGTCATTCTTTGTCATTAGACACATCAGACTGTACTCATCTTTGCTGCACAATACTTAAAACGGTTTCGGGTTAATTCTGTAATGTTCCATCAGCCTATCCTGACTGTGACTGTAATTCTCAATAACAATGAACAGCATCCGTGGACCACTGTTCTGAAGACCCCCACGTTTGCACCTCCACCTTTCCTTACTGGCAGCTAATGTCTTTCCCATGAAGATTCTGTTCAAATGTAAGTTCAGGAGAATGTATGTTCCAAGAAAACAAAGGTTTTTGTCTGTTTTGTTGATTTCTTATCCCCAGAAAGGAGCCTGGCAAATAGAAGATATTCAACAAATATTTGTTGCACTAATTGAGAGACTAAACCGTGTGTGTCTGTGCAAAGCTTTTCCTTACTACCCATGCCCAAATTATTTGTTCTCTCATCATCTTTTTGCACTAAGCTCTTAATGGCATTATTGCTATCATTCGGATCTTCAGAGTCCCCCACAGGTCCATGTGATAACGGCTGGGGCCCCAGAGTGGTACTATGGGAGGTGGGGCCAAGGGAGGTCTCAGGTCATCAGGCATGATCTCAAAGGGTAGTGGGAACCTGCCGCTTTCTTATTTTCTTTTTTCATGACTTGGCCACGAGATGCGTGGTTTTATTCCACTATATTCCCCCACCACGATGTTCTGCCACCAGCCAAGGCAACAGAGAAGAGCCAATGATCACAAACTAAAGCCTCGGGAAGACTGTGGGCCAGGTAAGCCTTTCCTCCTTATAACTTGATCACCTCAGTATTTGTTATAGTAACAGAAAGCTAACCCAGTTATGAATACATTTTTATAAATGTCTCGTCCACTAGACAGGAACTAGAGATCAAATGTATGACCAATCCTAATGTAGCAGGTGCTATATAATTGCTAAGTAAAGAAAGAATATGGAGTTTGAGATCTGAATTCCTCAGCTCCTCTTCCACATTTTCCTAGGAAGCACCAAGTCCAGGTGATATAAAGAGCCAGAAAAAGATTTAAAAACAAACAAAAAAAAAAGGGTAAAACAAAAAAAAAAAAAGAAGGGATAAAACTTGCTCAACAATACTCAGTATACATTTGACTAGCTATATTAAACAACAAATTTTCACAATGGTCCATACAGCAAAAAAGAAAACAACTGCCCACTATCTTTTATTTATATTTATATAAATAAAATATACATATGTATATGTATATTTTGGTACCAAGGATTGAATCTAGGGGCACTTAACCCCTGAGCCACATACCAGCCCTTTTTATTTTTTATTTTGAGACAGAGTCTCACTAAGTTACTTAGGGCTGTGCTAGGTTGCTGAATGTCAAGAACCATCTATGGGCCGTGTGCAGACTACATCGCACATGGCAGCCTAATGAATAGGAGAATCTGGTGTCTAGGAACTTCTAGTGGTCATCTCCTCTGGCTTACTGCCCAGATACACTCTGAGCCCTATTCAAGCTCTGCCAAAGGTCCCACACAGCACTGGAGATGGGGTGACCTGCTGAGGCTGCACAGCCCCTCTGAGATGGGTGTGACCTGCCAAAATGCCAATCAACCTGCTGACGGCAAGGCATCATGAAGCAAGACTCCACTCCTTAAATCTTATCCCTGTCTTTAATGTATGCCCTTAATAAACCACTGGATTTATCAAGGGCTCCCTCTTTTGAAGAAATCTTTCTGACTTTGTCTTTTGTTCTTCATTATTATTCTAGACTTTAATTTCTTAGGTGGCTTACATCCCCCTGAGCAGGAAGAAGTATCCCCTAACAAAATGATGGACCCCTCCCCATAGCTGAGGTTGGCTTTGAACTTGCAATCTTCCTGCCTCAGCCTCCTGAGCCACAGGGATTATAGGTGTGTACCACTGCACCCAGCTGCTGATTTCTTTTTAACTAAAATCTACCAATAAACCTTATAAAATTTGTTTATTTAGAATTTTTTTTACAAATTTACAAAGAATTCTATTCTATGCCCTACATTGATAGAAATTTTCCTGATACTTATCATTGGATAAAAATGACATCATTGTTAAAGATTTGCTTTAAGGAGTAAAATTAATTATCAGGCAACTTAGGAGTAGTAAAAGCTAAACATTTGCTTTCAAGTACTTAACAAAATCAAATCCAGTTTCCAATTACAAGGACAAAATTCAAAATATATGAGAATTCCATTTGATATATTTGCCAAGTCTTGTGTTTCCCTTGTGTTGAAGGTTTTCTCAAGTGTCATTCACATTCAACTGTTCTAAATGCAAACGTGCTAAATTTAATTCTTACTCAATTTAATTAAAAGTTACAAGATTTTCTTTTTCTTCTGGCTGCAATAAAATGTAAACTTGGAGATTTCTCTGCCTTGGTGCTAGGCAGGGACTTGGGGCCACAGAGGAAAGCAGCTACAAATAAGCAAACAGTGTACTTCAGAGTCAAAAGACAGTGAGGCCAAGGTTCTCCGCATCTTCTAGAATGCTAGATGTTTTATGGAAGGAAGTACTGTTTTATTTACTTTTTCACTTACTGGCTGGAGAAGGTAGATGAGAGACTCCTCTTGGATCATGATAACTGGCAGAGGCGTGATGTGAGTGGCTTGGAACAGGGTGTTCACAGACGCCATGATCTGGTCAAAACGCCCAGCAAGGCCTCCCAGTGTCACGATCACGTCCACCTAGGTAAGCAGGTGAAGTGGGAAGTCACATGTTTAAAGAAATTAAATAACCAAGTGGCATTAAACCCTGAACGAAGCTTTCAATACTCTAGGCTACTTATTCAGATGGAAGAATTCATGCGCTTCATCGAGCTCACATAACTGGAGAGTGGCAGAGCTGGGTATCAAGAAGAACTCTTGACAACCAACTCGAAGTCTTTCCCAAGTGCCTATTCACCTAGAAAACTAGCTCACTCTCCCCTTAAGGATCCATTTGTGCATTCCTTTCAGGTGGGTGTCTTTGACTTAGCACAGTCAAAGGGGATGTTTTGTTTTCTTTTTTTGCAGGGGGGTTGGGGGGAGATGGGGGTTTGAGAAAGTTAGGGACGTATCCGAGGGCCTGGAGCTTGCTAGGCAAGTACTCTATCACTAAGCTATATTCTCAGGCCCAAACTGCTATATTGCTCAAGAAAGATGGAGGATTAGAACTTAATTAAAATATTTTAGGAAAACCTTATATAATATAGAAACTGACAATAATAATAATTCTGTTATAAAATAAAATTTGCTCAAAAACAAAGAGTCTTTGAGTTTTCAGTTCTGAAAGAGTACATTAAAGAAAAAACTAAGATAAAATGTAGTCCAACCCTGATGTACCAATGGTACCCCAATGTGTAATTCCTAGGGGCATAAATAATGTATTAGCTCCAGAATCCGAAGGATATGAGGTTGGTTGATTGGATTTTTATTTTATTTTAGTTTTTTGTTTGTTCATTCAATGGCTCTAGCTCTTGTGACCTGATGGTGCCTAACACATTAAAAGATGCTCAAGAGTTTGATGAATTAATAGACGAAGAGACTGCAACAAAAGACTTGCTGGCCTGGGGAAGAATCAGAGTCACCACCACACCGTGGGATCATTACAAGATTAATGAAAACATTAAACACACAATACATGATGGAACCATGAAACTTGGAATGGATTTACTATTTCCGAACATATCAGAGAGTAAGGGAGAACGGGAATTACTACTTTGGATAAGGTGGGTTTGTGTCTAAGCTAGACTATTTTAATATAGGCAAATCATACATCTATAGGAGTATTATGATCTTTGGAGAGACTTTTCTACTACTCCAAGAGTTAGATTTGGGGCCCCAAAAGGACCATGTACCCTAGGAAACATGTGACCACGTACCTTAGGAAACATGTATTAATCTGAAATAATAGGTAAAGACAGGGACCCCTGAGTCTTCAGAGGAAAGAGATAACTTGTAAGGAATTAGATTTGCCAAAGGCTTCTATCCAGGGTACCAAGTGGTAGCATCTCAGAGGAGGTCTTTCTGGGAAGCATCCTCTAGTGCAGTTGAGAAGGACCCAGAACCCCACATGACCTCAGGAAAATTACAGAATTTGCTTTAAATTGAAGAGAAATGAAACAAAAGAAGTTGTACGTGAAATATGGAGACAGTTTTAAGGCTCCAATGAAAAGAACATTGGCATATTCATATCCACATAATCCTAAATTCACATCAGAAGCAAGGTCTGATAGAAGTTTATTCACTATGCAGATACTGGAATCCCTCTTCCAGGTTCTCAATGTTTCATTACTACACTCTGGGCCTTGAGGGATCCCATAACCTTTAAGGCTGAAATTTAATTCCCATCTTCTACAACAGGATATCATGATGAATAAGCAATATCTGTAAATCAGTCACTGAATTTTTCAGAAGAAAGGAGCAGCAAGATTACTTCTCATCACTACTCATTTTCCCTACAGGAAGTATTTAGCAAGATTGATTAAAAACATTAGTGGATCAATGCAAGCTGCAGGTGGGGTGGGGGAGGGGTTGCACCCACCATTTCTGCCATTGTCTAGTCCTAGCTGCAAGTGGGACCCGGGATTCACAGAGAAGGAGGAGAGAGGGCAGACATCACCCCTGCATATTTGCATAGGTTTTTACAAAGCAAGATTGACATCTCTGAGACAGTTAATGCCATTGGGACAGGGCCTTCCAGAGAAAATAGGCCATTGTGGATGGCATGAGTGTCTTTTCTAGGTGGAGCCAAAGCTTGTATTTCCACATTCACTTCTAATGTCACCAGTCATGCTTTGTTATAATCTTTGCTATTCTTATGTGTCTCTCCTTCTGGAGGAAGCACAAGAATCCCGACGCTAGCACTGCGTTTGCATGGGCATACACAACAGGTATTTACTGAGCTCCCCTAAGCATATAAAAACTCAGGAAAAAACATTGAAGATAAATAACCAGAGAGGCAAGAAGCTAATTATTAATTAGGCTGTGTAAACACCATTTAATTCCTACAAAATACCTCCCTACTTGGCAAGGGTCCCAATAGTTAGTAGCTTTTTAAAAGTCAGTATATCACATTTATTACCTCATACACATGTTGGATGAATTCATAAGTTTCATTTGTAAGCTAATGACAGATTGGAAAAACCCAACAAATACTTAGTGATTATTTGTCACGTGCTGGGATATATTAGTGAGAAAATGAAAGTCCCTTGCTTCACGGGATCAACATTCAGATGAAGGACAATGTACACTCCTAAAAATAAAAAATAGGCACATTATTTGGAATGTGGAAAAAGTGGTAGAAGAAACATAATAGAGACAGGGAAATAAAAAATGCTGGTGGAGAGGGTGCTTCAGCTTAGAATGAGGGACAGGCTGCATTGGAAAGACGTAAAAGTGGCGGCAAGAACCCCAAAAAGGTTGAGGGACTTAAGCACACAGGGGCACTGGGGCCAGGTGTGGGAGGAGACGCTTCAAAGAATGAACTAGAGGCAGGGAGAAGTCACATGGCCCCAGGCATTATCAAAAAGCTTCAGGACGCTAGTGGCAACTGAACAAGAAATTTACAGCAAGTAAGAAAAATCAGAAAAATGTGAGTGCTCGGTTTAGACGATTCTCTCCTGAATTTCAAGAATGCTAACTGCTCACTTAACATCTGCACCTGGACATCGTCCATCAGGGACTTCAAGGTGGATAAGCGATATCTTCCTCACTTCAGCTGCTCTTATCATGGCTACACATGGGATCCCAGTCTTCCTGGACCTGCTTCCTTCCACATCTTTATTATTCCCTCAAGAAACTGCCACAGCTCCATTTTTGAGATGTATCCAGAATGTCTACTTCTCACTCTCCGTGACCTCATCACAACTGTGACCAAGCCACCGAAACACGACCGGGTGTGTGAGGCCCGTGCGTCTCACAGGATTGCCACGATAGCCACCAGCAGGTCCTTCTGCTTCTGCCTTGGCTCACTCACAAACTGGTCTTACTGCAGTTTCAAAATAATCCTGTTAAAATGGGAACACATTACAACATTCTTCTGCTCAACATCCCTCAACAGCTTTACAATACTCCTCTTTCCCTTTTTCTTTTGTACTGAGGATTGAACGCAGGGGTCCTTCAGCACTGAACCACATCTCCATCCCTTTTTATTTCGAGACAAGGTCTCCCTAAGTTGCTTAGAACCTTGCTGAGTGGCTGAGGCTGGCCTTGAACTTGCGATTCTCCTGCCTCAGCCTCCTGAACTGCTGGAATTGCACGTATGT
Organism: Urocitellus parryii; assembly: GCF_045843805.1. Lineage (NCBI taxonomy): Eukaryota > Metazoa > Chordata > Mammalia > Rodentia > Sciuridae > Urocitellus > Urocitellus parryii. Next base: position 10,569,783 of record NC_135533.1, on the reverse strand, counting down.
GCTATTGTACACGGCAGTTTTCCAGATTTCACTAGAATCTACAAAGCCCTGCAGGATTTGATATCTAGTTACCTCTCTGACCTCACCGTCTGTTTCGCTTTTTCTTTTCCTCTCTGCTTCAGCCATATTTTCATTTCTTCTAGTTCTTGAAGACACCAGTCCCTCCTACTTCAAGGACTCAGTACGGTACTTGCTTTCTGTCTAGAGTGCATTATCCCCAGATATCCCCTTGGCTGGCTTCTTTACTTCCTTCATTGGCCATCCACCTAAAAGTTCCCCTCCTTCATGGCCAACAGTTCATATTGCCATTTTTAGCTTTAGATTTTTTTCCCTAGCACCTCTTGAACCCCATGCCAAATATTTTATTTATCACCTTTGACCTACTGTCACCCCAGTTAGATGATACGTAATGTGAAGGAAAAGGTTTCCTATCTCCAGTGCCTTGACTGAAGCATGGAACACAACAGGTGACCAGAGAATGTGTGCTGAACAAAGGAATGAGAGAAACAAGGGCTCCAGAGCCTGGCCAGGGGACCCCCGTGCTGGGGAACATGAGGAAGTTCTGCAGCCAGGGCCCAAGACACTGGGGCAGAGGTTTTAAAATCTTATGATGGACAAGGTTAAGAAATGTACATAGAATTGAGCAACTGAAGTAAAGAGGTAAACAAGATAACCAAGGGAGGCACGTAAGAAAACCAGAAGTAGATGTATCAGAAGGTATATCTGAATGCACACAGAATTTACCATGAATTAAGACAGTACTAAAAAAAGTATTGATGACTTAGCAGTCAACCTCCCAAGACAGGAGGCAGGTGGCCAAGACTATGACAACGAGGACTCCAGGAGCGAGCAATAAGGATGAAAGAATCTGACAACAGGAGCTTCAGACTCGAGAGAGTGTTAGCGGAGAAGAATGGAAGAGTGCTTTCCAAAGGACATAAAATGAAAGCCACATGGGGATTTTAAAATCAGCTACATTTAAAGAAGAAAAATGAAAAAAAACAAGATTAATTTTGACATATTTTAATGTGAAGGATGTAAATATCAGCATTTTACCATGGAATCGATGGAAAAATAATAATGAGATTCAGTCGTCCCCAACATCTACAATGTATTTTACCTGATGGCACATCTCCAAGCTCCACTAAGTGCCCAGGTGGCTAGTCACTTCAGCCATGAGCAGAGCAGGTCTAGAAAAAGCACAGAGCAGTGAAGACACCTAGCACTGCTTCCGGGGCCACGCTGGGGACGTGGTGGGAGAAAAGGCAACACAAACAGCAGTACCTCCAGGGCTTCTGAGCGTCACCCTCCTTAGGTGAGAACCCAGGCTCCGGTGCAGTTAGAATGTCAAGACACAACAAACACAGGAGACTTGAGTGAAGACAGCCAGGAATTTCAGAGGTCACTGAAGGGGAAATGCTGTGTCCTTTGACTGATATTTCCCCAGTCTCCCCAACCCCAGCCACTGGTAACCACATTCTATTGTCTGTTTCTATGAGTTCAACTTCAGAAGATTCCACAGGTATGTGAGATCATGCACTATTTGCTTTTCTGTCCCTGGCTTATTTCACTCAGCATAATGTCCTCCAGGTTCATCCATGGCTTGCAAATACAGAATTCCTCTTTTTCTATTTGTTAAGGCTAAACAGTATTCCATCGTGTACACCTATCCCATACACTGACTTCAAGTTCTTTGACAGAATACCTACTAGTGGCATTGTGAGATAATAGGCTAGCTCTACTTTTAAATTTTTTAGGACCTTTGTTCCAAATGGATATACTGATTACATTTCCTATCAATAGTATAAAAAGTATAAAAGGGTTTCTTTTATACTTTTTTATACTATATTTAAATAGTATAAAAGGGTTTCTTTTATTCCGCATCCTTGCTAACATTTGTTACTGTTCATATTTTTGATAATAGCCATTCTGACAGGAGTGAAGTGGTGAGAACCCAGTCTCAGGTGGAGTTAGAATGTCAACATACGACCAAGACAGGAGTTTTCATTTTCTGGATGATTGGTGATGCTGGAATGTTTTCAAGAATATACTTGTGAGCACATACATACAACTACCCAACACATAACTGTTATGCCATATTAATTAATACAGAAAATATGAAAAACAAAACAAGAAAATCTTGACTGATTTGCACATGTCTCCTATCCTCGAGTCTAGATATTTGACATTATTTGTTAGCACAGAGCGGGGTGGGAATAAGTGTTGCCATTGGCTTTTCATGTGCCATCACATTTGGCAAAAAGAATCTTGAAATCCTGGATGAATACACTAGAGATCTGACTAGTGTCGTATACTAAGTAAATAGCCATGTGAGTATACACAGGATACATGACCTCCTTGGGCCATAGGTGGCTCATCCTTAAAAACAGAGGATGATTAAAATTCACTAACATATTTTTCAAGATTCCTTTCACTTCTTTTGCCCCATGTTCTCTGGTTTCTAACCATAATTAAAAAACGATCATAACTATTTGTTTAAAAATTAAGTGTAAAACGTGGCTTTGTGTTATTTGTCTTAATACAATCATGACAAGACTAATTCAGGCATACATAGCACCAAAAGCAGCAGCAATTTCATTTTTCTATTATAGCAGCAAAATCCTTTCAGTTACGAAATTACAAGTTTTTTTCTCTGTTTGACCTTAAAAAGTTTAGAGAGGAAGCCTAGAGTAAGAGGCAGTGACTCAGCGCACTTTAATTAGATTTATGTTCCATAACTTGAATGCTGGAGATGCATAAATGGACAATTTCCTTGTGGCTTTTACTCATAGATAGGGTGGTCGTATAATTTAATGTACAAAACGAAACACTTGGGAAGTAAAGGGGGACATTATAAATAATTGCCCAAGAATGCAGGCCTCCATCAGGACTCTGCCACCACGGACACCAGCACATGTTCTCCCTACTGATGGCGAGTTACAACTGACCCGAGCAAAACCAATCCAACACAAATAAAAGGAGCTAAAAGGACTTTGATATTATGCTTAACTAACTTCTTCACCTTTCAAACATCTGTACTGTACTATCCTGGGGCTTCAAAAAGATGACAAAGGAGTTTGGTCCAATTCCATTTGTTGCTTCTATCTTCATCTGAAGATAGAAGACCCAGTACAGATTATGGGGGACAGATTTTGATCCAGAGAGAGCAAAAACAGATCAACTGAAAGAAACCAGTAAAATCCAATTACTACATGAGAATAAAAAAAAAAAAAAACTTCAGAAATATCAAAGAATGTTTTAGTAAGTCTGTAAAAGAATTCCCATGATGGATGTGAAATATAACGAGAAACCAGAGAAATTAAAGACCACAGATTTTATGGCAGCAGATATGCTACACTGACAAACACAGAATATTGGCAGCTGTAGAAAGGATACTTCAGGATCCCATTTCAATTTCAACTAGGTCACATTTTACTGTAAGTCCCAGCTGAGTGTCAGTCTGTTTGGGTGAGGAATAAATAGCACCTCTTATAATGGCAAGATAATGAGGTTCCTTCCATGAAGGAAAAGTCCAAGAAAATTCAGGATTTTTCTCAAATAATTCTTGTTCAGTTCTCCCTGACACAGCTTTAATTCATGTGTCAGTTTCTCATGGACAACCAGACTGCTCTGCCTGTCCTTACCTGCACGGCTGCCTCTATAATAACCAAGCAATCTTCCAGGAGGTAACGAGATCAAGTTTTCCATATCTCAAATCTGTTCTTGCCAATGTTCTGCTTAAAATTAAGTATTGGCTTCCCCGGATCCCCAAGATAAAGTCCAATCTCCTCCATGCTGCCCCACAAATTACATCCTCATCTCACCCCATGTTTACATTCTCGAAATGCTTTAGTTCTCAGAAAACAACACAGGACTGTCCCCTCCCCTCCCTGTAGAGGGTGATCTAACAAAACTGAACTTCTTTGGACAGAATGATTCCATCCTACTTTGTCAAACTATAATGTTATAAAGCCAGAGACATGTTGTCTTAGCTCAGGCTGCTATAACAAATGACCCAATTACTTTACGTCAAATGTCTCTCTCACAGTTCAGGGGATCGGGAATGGCATGATCAAGGTCCCAGCAGACCGAGTTCTGCCGAGGGCCCTCTTCCTGGTTGGCAGACCCACTCACTGTATCTGCATGTGGGACACAGCTGACAGAGGAAGCAAGTGCTCTGCCACTTCATCAGGACTAATTCCATTCATGAAGGCTTGCAACAGTTTGGATAACTGTCCCCCAAAGGCCCAGGTAGGAAAAGGTATGGCCTGTGGCTTATAGCTACTGGAAGGCCGTGGAGACTGTAAGAGGTGGGGCCTCCTGGGACTTCTTGGTCATGAGGAGCATACCCTTGAAGGTGACTCTCAGGCTCTTTCTATCTCTTGTGTTTCCCAGCCACGAGGAAATGGATTTGCTCTGCCTCATGCTCCCACCATTATATACTCTCCCCCACTGAGAGCAACAGGCCCAACCAATTATGGACTAAAAACCTCCCAAACTGTGAGTCTAAATCAACCTTTTCTCTTTATTATAAGTTGATTATCGCAGGTATTTGTAATAGTGGTCAAAAGCTGCAGAAATACACCCTCATGACCTAATCGCTTCCCCATTTCCGAAACCCTTCACACTGGGGATCAAGATTTTCAACATACAAATTTTGTAGGGGACACTACTATTTAGTCCATGGCACATGCTATAAAAAAGAAATTTTTTTGAATAGCCTACTTTAAAGAAAAGTTTTTTTGAATAGTGGTGGTGGTGGTGGGCTCACATTTCTATCTGAAAAGTGAGAAATATATCCCAGGGACGGTGAAAAGGCTCTATGATGAAATTTCCATCAGCTGCAAACTAGTGGCGAGAGTTGCAGTATGAAAGCCCAGGCAGCTGAAACCCGCATCTAGTACTGATGGCCCTGACCTGTTGGAGAGCTCAGCTGACTAGGAGGAAGAAGCCCTGCTGGCAGCTGTTCTGTCACACTGGATTGGGAGGCAGCCGTGAATGAGGCCAGAAGAGACTGGCCCATCCCAATGAGGCTGTGGGTAGACCCTCCCTGCCAATCCATTCTCTGATTGTGAAGGATAGAAATGTCAAGATTGCACTGACAAAGTGTGCATGCACGACCACTACTCTCTCTCCTGTGACCTATGTTAAACATTAGCAAACTAAGGGTTTTACCTTTATCCTCAAGTACTCAGAATAGACATTGGCCTTTTGTAGATATATCGCCAGGACTCAGCCGAGGAACCCCCTTCATGGGGGAGGGGAGACTTTGGATGCTCTAGACTGGGAAGGGTCCATTTCTAATGAGCTTCTCATCATTATATCAGACTTCTTCTATAGCACGTGTGACAACCTATCAGCATAATATGAACACCAGGGCATGCATCCCAAAGGACAGCAAAATCCTAGCATCAAAACCTGGGTCTCATTCAGATTGCATTTCTCAATCAACAACACTTAGCAGAGTGGTTGGCTCATACAAAACAGATGTTAGCTGAACAGTTAGTTTAGAGGCCTCAATTCTAGAGTGGGGGGGACTCATCATCAAGTATACACCTTACGGCTAATGTCTAAGGACCTCATTTCTTTCTCAAAGTTCTAGTGGAGAAAATGATCCAAGTGTAAGTGTAATTTTTCAAAGAACATTGTAATTGGTTCTTTCATTAGTATCTTAGAATCTCCACCTTTCAATTCAGCTTGAAAACAACTACTACATTGTTTTCTAAATTAAACTGTGATAATCTGTTTCAAATTCTTCAATGGATTCCCATCACCTTATAGATCAAAATTCAAATTCCTTATTCAGAGAGTAAAGACTTTTCCTGTGTTGGCCCCTGACCACTGAACCCATTGATTGCTGTGCCCATTTTTCCTCCCTGCAACTCTTTCTGTATGTGCAGTTCAGATGGAGCCTTGCTTTTCTTTTTGACTTTCAGGTGGCCTTGACGCATCTGTCAAGGCACTTGAGTTTCAGGTAAGCTGGTCTTGACAGCATTTGGGATAATGACTTTGTTAACTCCCAGAAAATGAAATGCTCTTTCCATTTTTCCTGGACCATGCTTTGAATCTTTAGTTAAATGTGTCAAGGCTGGTTGCAGTAATAATGCATTCTTTCCCCACAAAGGTGTCTTGAGTACTAATATTTCCTTGATTAACCAGACTATAGGCTCTCCAGCCACAGAAATGAGATCCCTGGAGATGGGACATTTTTCCATATAAACAAAAACAACAGTGTACTGTCTATAAAAAATATAGAAATTCATTATTTTTCTTCCCCCATGTAAATGCACCAAGGAATAGCAGGAGCAAATTTGCATGTATTTACATTTCTCTGTATCAGGAAGTGAGTGGCAAGGAGAGTTGAATAGAATAAGTAAAACTCACCCTCATGAGGTTTTTTTTTTTTTTTTTTTTACATGATTATGTTCAGCTTATCTCTGCTGAAAATTAAATTATTTGAGGAGAAAAGTGAGGAATATATTTATGAGTGAGTACAATTACATAATATTTGGGTCTCTATAAATAAATAGAATGGATATTATAAAACCTAGTAGAGGTAATTACCCTTCCAAACCTCACACTGTCAGGATATGAAGATACTTCCAGGGAAAAGGAATTCCAAGGTATTCTTTTAAGTTACAGAGCTTGTGAGAAATGGAAAGATAAACTACTTGTGGTTTGGAATATCATAATACCTAGCACTGCATCTTGAAAATGAAAGGTATTTCCTGGAAAATGAAAGTATGATTTATATCATATTCAGAAACAATTAGATACTGGAAAGTAGATGTTGAAAGGTTGTTTCAATTTGTATTATATAAATGTTGCTCATAGAAGCTAAATTATTGCTTGTTAGACAAAAAGAGTAAAAAAGGAAAGAAAAATTTAAAATGCATGCTTATAAAAGTAGCAGGTATATTTCACTGTGGCTAAAAACTTCCCAACATACATGCTGATTTACTGAAGTTGAGTCTCTTAATGGATATTAACAGTCATTCTTTCCCTTTTTGTGGATAATGGGTCATGGGGTCCCAGGAAATGGAGTCCCATGTCCTCTTTCTTCAGTCTTTCCCACCACTTGGAAAGTTGGACAAATGGCAGATAATTGTCCAAACCATTTTGGAAACAGACTGACTTCAGTAGAGATGCTTTTGTCTCAGAAGATTAGTATTTCTACACCGATGCTCGTTTTTTAATAGCAATTATCCTCTCTTGCTTCATGATGATTCATTTTCACCCAACAATTCTTTTATATTTTGCTTCACCCATAAAATAACTCTCAGTTGCATATTATTGTCTAAAATGATACATGAAATGCTTGGTTTCCACATATGGATGAAATAATTTGACTATTTGTAGTATTTTTTGGTGTATTATTTCCTCAAAGCTTACTGGTATAAAACTCTCCTCACTTTTTATTGTCCAGTTTATACTAGGTAGCTTTCAGACTTGCTACAGTGCAATCATTAGGTTTTGCAATCTGGTGCAATATAAATAGTTTATGTTAATTATCCCCTTTCCACCTTCTGGGAGAACAGAGAGCATTTTGATTGCAAATTTTGTACTTGGTCATTAACACTTTGGTTTCTAGATTTGCAGTGGACCATTTTATAATGCCAAATGAAAATGTTAAAAGTGCTACTTTAGTGGCATTTATTACTTCTTGCAATTCCATAAGTTTGTGTCAGCTGAAACATGTATACAAAAGAGCTGATCACCTTATCACCGTAAAGTTTACCTTCAAGTTAATCACAGTGCTAGCTGCCATTTGGCTAAATGTGTTCCATATCTATGAGCAATACAGTCAATCTATAATCTGGGATAAAATACCTCTCTGAAATAATTTATTTAAAGGAATGCTTTTTAAAACAAAATTTGTTCTAATTAGTTATACATGGCAGTAGAATGCACTCTGACACATCATACATAAATGAAGTATGATTTCTCATTCTTCTAGTTGTACATGATGTAGAATCACACCAGTCATGTAGTCATATATGTACACAAGATAATAATGCCTGATTCTTCCTTCCTCCAGGCCACCTCCCCTCCCTTCACTCTCCTCTACCTAATCCATCTCACTCCAGTCAGAATGGCAATTACCAAGAATATAAGCAACAATAAATGTTGGTGAGGATGTGGGGACACATTGCTGGTGGGACTGCAAACTGGCTCAACCATTATGGAAAGTGGTATAGAAATTCCTCAAGAAACTTGGAATGGAACCAACATTTGACCCAGCTAAGCCACTCCTTGGTTTATACCCAAAGGACTTAAAATCAGCATACTGTAGTAATATAGCCACATCAATGTTTATAGCAGCTCAACTTACAATTGCTAAACTATGGAACCAATCTAGGTGTCCTTCAGCAGATGAATGGATAAAGGAAATCACACACACACACACACACACACACACACACACACACACAATGGAATATTTCTTGGCTTTAAAGAAGAATGAAATTGATAAGGCTAGAGAATATCATGCTAAGCCGAATAAGCCAATCCCCCCAAACCAAAGGCTGAATATTTTCTCAGATATGCAGATGCTAATTCACAGTAAGGGGGAGGGGCAGGGCTAGGAAAGAATAGAGTTGCTATGATATGCTTTTAAAAAATAAAAAATATTAGTGTCAATTTATAGGCATCTAAAATATCTAGTAGAAATAGATAATAGAATTACAATGTAATCAGTAAAATTTGAATTTACATGTTTCTATTTCCTAATGTTTCAAATTATGAAAGGATTTTTCATGATATACTGTTCATATTGGGAATCATATATATTCACACATCTGCTTGGAAGAGAAGGTACATAGTAGGTCCAGGAGAGAGGCTGGTGTTATTTTATTTCTATTCCATACATCTGGATTTCAGTATGCTACCTGCTGCCATTGGATAGTGTGCTGCCCACAGAGTGCTGAGCAGAACAGCTACTGAAGAAGGAGAGGGTCATAGAAGCAGAAAAAAAAAAAAAAAACATTTTCTACTTCCAGGTCCTAAAAGTGAAGGGTGTAAAGTAGGAACTATAGGATTCCATATCCTTCTCTGACTTAAACCGCATGTTCTGGGACACTGAGGTTCAGCACCTTTCATAAAGAAGAATGTATTTAGATAGATTTCTCCTGATCACCTAATTAATCACTATTAAAATGTATATTGACCTGATAAGACTATCTCTGTTAGGAAATCACATCATTTCAGTGTTTTTGTTTTTGTTTTTTTCAGTCATGACTTAAATAAAAGCAAATCATTTCTTTAAAATAGAGATGCTGTCGTTACGGTGGAAAATCATCACATGTCCTGCTAAGGGAAACTCAGGATAACAAGGGGAAATTTTATAATCTAATAAACAGTTTCAGGATGTTCTGTTATGTGTGCATTATTTTTACAGAAATCCACAATATATATATATATATTCTTTCTCCATCTGCAGTTTCTGCATCTTTGCAATGCTGTATTTCAAAGTAAAATTCTCCTTTTCACATAAGGTCAGGGTGTGTTCTGCTAAAGAAACCCTCAGCAACCAAATCTGTAACTCTCTGAATTAACAGGAAATTTTGTCTGGCAAGTTAGTCATCAAGCTGAGATCCCTGGTAAGCAGATAAACTTAACCCTTGTCCTGGGGTCTATAAAAGCCTGCCTTTCCTCTGCAGAGATGGATTAGGTTGCCATAGCCTCTAAGGTAGTAAGCTTTTTATATCCATAGGAACATCTCCTGAGTCACTTCAAAGCACTGGGTTTATCTATTTTCTCTTGTTACACAGCACTATAAAAAAGATTACTGGTCTCTAAGAAGAAAGAGAAACAGAGATGTGAATTCCTCTTTTGAAGCCTTCTCCAAAATGATCTAGAAAACAATCTGCTAGCACTCAGTGCCCAGAAATCTTTTTCTTCTCCTCAGTTCCTTGTCTGATACTTAGCCTGCACAGCATTTGTTTCAAAACATGAATGCATAAGTAGTTATTTTAGCCCTTGATAAACAGAAGAATGTTAGCTATGTGTTCAAAAGCAAGGAGTGGTATACCTAGACATTTTAATGTTTAACTGAATTTCGTGTGCATGTGCCCGTGTATCATGTTATTTTCTAGAATTTCCTAAACATTCCCTATTTAGGTTTGTAACATTACTTTGAGGTAGACAGGCACAGGCAAAAAAGTCAGTGAAACTTGTCATAAAAGTCTTATGATGCTTCAGTTATAGAGCTGATGTTGGAATTATACAGTACTGCTTTCATTATTTCTTCATGAGAGTTAGCAAGATTTATTACTGTCAAGTTCACAATGGCTTATGAGACAATCTCTACATATTCTCATTTTTTAGCTCTTGACTTTTGCAAGCAACTTAGAAATTGAAAAACAGATCCAAGAAGTTATGACATACCAATTAAAGAAATAAAAGAAGGTATCTTAACTTTAAAATTTTTAATTAAAAATAATGCACACCCTTTCAAAGTTATATATGATCAAATAATCATAAATAATAATATACTATTGGACATTTAATCATATATTGTGTTCACCAGCTTTTTGTCACAAAAATTTGTTACAAAAATACCTGAGAACAACAATTTAGCGAACAAAAAAGGTTATTTTGGGATCACAGTTTCAGGATTCATTCCATGGTCTGCCGATTCCATCACTCTGAGCCTGAGGTGAGGGAGAATATTATGGTGGAAGGGTGTGGTGTAGAAAAGCTGCTCAGTTGATAGCAGACAGGAATCAGAGAGAGCTCTACTTGTCAGAAACAAAATACATTTCTCTAAGAGCATGCCCCCAATGATCTACTTCCTCCACTCATGCCCTTACCTGCCTTCAGTTACCACCCAGTGATCAATTCCAATGTATTAATCCACTAAAGCCTTCATAATATAATCATGTACCTGTGAACATCCTGCATTGTCTAACAGGAGCTTTGGGGGGCACACAGGCATATGCTGAGTATTTAAATACATTCATATCTTTCTACCATCGTGCAGCTAGAAAGAGTGCCAGGCCTATCCCAAGCACTTGAACATCTAACCTCTAACTACAATTCTTTGGAGACTGATCTATTAGAAAAGTTTAAGGTGGGATTATTACTTTTAATAACTATGTTCATTATCACAAATGGTAAAGATGAGAACGATGCGGGAGTATCTGCTCGCATGTTGCAGGAGAAGTGACATGACATCATGAATGCTTCCAAGAAGAATCCCAGAGAGTTCTATAAGTCCACTGAGGTTTGTCACAATGTCCTCTGAATTTGTACTGATGTTACCAGAAATGCATTTATTCATTGAACAAACACATATTGAATAATAACAATGGGAACTAAGAAAAGATTTAAAACATGCACATTTAAGATGTTCCATACAAATTTTAGTAAGAGGACGGAATGAAGGTAGCAAAGTTAGCAAACAAGGCAGGTAAAAATTGATAATGTCTGAGCTAATGTAGTGGCAAAAAGACTGCAAAGAACAAAGTCTGCCAAGAGAGGGAGTTCTGGGGGTTGGTAGGGTAAAACATAAGGTTACTCTTCGCTTCTGGCCAGGTAGATAGACAGTAGTGTCACTGAGTGAGGTGCGAAAAACAGAACGAGAAAATAAAAGATCTTTGTGAGAAAAAATGATGAGTTCTGTCTTAAACACTGAAATGAAGTTCCTCTGGCCTTCTTGTTAGTAGGTGAAATACAGCTTTGGAGTTTACGGTTAGAGGTATTAATTAGTGAGTGAATGGCACACAAGTGGCAACAGGAGCTGAGGAAAACAAGGTAAAGAGAAGTGGGTCAATAAGCAAGGGCTGTGGAGAAGATACAGGTGGTGAGGAGGCAGGAAGGGGTTTCACAGGCCTGGGAGAGAACGCAGGAAAAAACAGAGTGGGTCCTTCCAGAGCCCATTCTGATAAAAATACAGGCAGGGACAGACCTTCATTGAATCCCATCACAATTTGAAATCCATCCCTTGGAAAAAATAGGAAGATCGGGAGGACCTTGGCTGTCTCTACAGTTTAAACACTGATCAAGTCTCTAGCCAAGACTTTTGTGAAGATCTAGTGTTTACGTGAAATGTGAAATAGTTGTGTACATGTGTGGAGAGACTCACAACTTCTTGAGGGCATCCTTTTAAAGATGAGAGAATCCACAAAATGCATTGCTGATTTCCCTGTTAAGGAGCATTTGTCTAATCTATTTTACTGTGAGTCATGGATCAGAACAGCTAGACTTGCTCTATGGTGAATATTTTTACTCTGGTATAAGTTTAGATTTGCTAAAAAGTTGTACAGATAGTATGAACACATAATATTCACCCAGTCCCCAGTGTTAACATCTTCATGTACTGGGGTAACTTGGTCACAACTAGTATTGGTGTTGGTCACCACTAATAACTGAACGCTAGAATTTATTCACATATTACTAGTTTTCTACTAATGTCCATTTTCCATCTCAGGATACAGGTCAGGGCATCCAACTGCATTTAGCTGGTGTGTCTTCTTCATCTCCCCTAGTCTGAAATAATTTCTCAATTTTTCATTTTTCAGACCTTGAAAATACTGGTCAGGTGTTAATATCCTTAATTCGGTGTTCCATGAAACTTTAAGATTAAACTACAATTATGGGTTTTAGAAGGAAGTCTATAAGCATCCTTCTTATCCTATATTCATGCAGAAGGACATAGGCCATCCAATGAATTATCACCAATAATGCTAACTTTATTTATTTATTTATTTAGGGTATCGGGGATTGAACTCAGGGACACATGACCACTGAGCCACATCCCCAGCCTTATTATGTATTTTATTTAGAGACAGGGTGTCACTGAGTTGCTTAGTACCTTGCTTTTGCTTTGAAGTCACAATCATCCTGCCTCAGCCTACCAAGCTGCTGTGAATATAGGTGTGTGCCACTGGGCCTGGCATAATGTTAACTTTGATCACTTGATTACAATGGTATCTTCTGGGTTTCTCTACAGTCATTAGTATTTTTCCCATTTCAGCATATGCTACAACACACACACACACACACACACACACACACACTTTTTACATCTTGCTTCCAGTCTGGCCAAATACATTAGTTCATAGAACAGGTAGTGAAGGTGGATACACCAGTGTGCCCTGGATAATAACTCAGGGCAGGGTCATCCTTCCTCCTGCAACCCTATAAGCCAAATCTCCAATCAGATAAAAGTTAGTCCTAAATTTGATTTTCAATTGAGTAAATAGGATATTTAGAATAAATATAAAATAAGTCATTAGACCATTATGAAGAAAAATGTTCACCGACATCCAATACTGATGGCTAATGGATATACCAGATTGAAAACTCATAGTATTTGCTGATGTATAAAGATAATGCAACTACCTCAGAAATGCCATGTAGGAATTAAGTGAAAAGACAATTTATAATTTCTTTAAAAAGTCCTCACAGTCAACAATTGAGAACTCCAATTCAGATATAATAGCATAGAAACTATCCTAAACTGTATAAATCACATTTCAGCATTTACTCAAAGAATAAAAATGAATTTACTCATATATAAACCCATATTCTTTATATAGTATTTATCTATAGTCATTAATATTTATGTGTGTATACATAAAACTTAGCCACTTAATCTCATTCATAGTACCTGTTCAGTATCCTACATCATTTGATTAAAAAACTGCTTAAAAAGCAATATGGTATCAGGAGTATAAAATGTACTGAAGTTCTGTCAAAACTGGTATAGGTTTATGTCTCTAAAACATGTAGATAGAAATTAATGACAAATTTTGTCAATAACGTCTATGTTTGAAATGTCAGCAATTGAAATAACTGATTCTATTGCCACATAATACTAGTAAATATCTTAAAGAAACCTATCGTGTTATTCTGAGGACCATATAATCTAAATTCATTACTGCTTCATCCTGAAGAACATACACTTACATTTTTAGATGGTTGGGGAAATAGCTTTTAATGTTTTCCACTGAATCCCATGGTATGGATCTCCAGAGTGTATCATAGCTTTAGAATATGTGCTGTTTGAAGATTCAGTCATATCAGATGGTATTCTGATAATGTATTATTCATGACTCATTTATGGACAACCATGTGGCAACATGAAAGCAAAACATTACAAAGCCACATGTATCAGAGAACCCTTTTGCAGAAAAATAACAGTTGAGGGCAATTAAGTTTAAAATAGGTGAAAAAATAATTTTAGGAGAATTTTTCTTTACTCTCGTGTTAGAACACTCCTTTAGGATAAAAACATAACCTAATCCCAATTCTATAAAGTTCTAATATGTAACACAGCATAGTTTCTCAGCATATTAAAGACTACTTAGCATTTCACTTATTTATATTATAATTAAAATTTTATTTCATAGTGTGATCTCTTAATCTTTGATTACACTTTGATTACAAATTCATATTTATAACTTAATAAGCAGAAAACTATAAATAAAGATAATTTGATAGGTTTTATAAGGGTAAGAGAAGAAGTATAAAAATTATTTGATACTGCTTAAAACTATGTACTTTAGGAAGAAATTTTTAAATTCTTCATCAAATCATGTTGAGATAGGAGCATGTATAGAGGGGGAACCTGTATTATATTCTAATCTCGTTTTTCTCTTGCTATTTCATCAAAGCAAATGCAATATTGTACTTCTCAATTAAAGATGGACTCTCCCAGAAAGTCATTTTGGATTTAATACACTACAGTCCCCCCGATTCACAGAGGATACATTCCAGGATCCCCAGTGGATACCTGAAACCATGGGTGGTACCAAATATTATATGTACAAAGTTTTATTTTCCTTAACACACTTATCTGTGATAAAGTTTAATTTGTAAATTAGGAATAGCAAGAAATTAATAATGACAGTCGATAATAAAATAGGATAATTATAACAATATACCAGAATAAAGTTTTATGAGTATGGTCTCCTTTCTCTCAAAATACCTCATCGTGCTGAATCATCATACTTTCTCCGCTTGTGATTCTGCACACTAACCTGATGCCCCTGTGATGAGATGAAGTGAGGTGAAGGGGAGACACTGTGACAGCATCAGGCCACTGCACAAGGGTCACCTGAGCATAGCCTTGTGATGATATGTCACTCGGGTAATGGGGAGAGCAACTGAGTGGCTAATGGGAGGGCAGCATGACCACACACATCTACTGAACAAAGGGATAACTCACTTTCTGGAAAGCAGAGAGCAGGAATAGTGAGATCTTTAACATGCCACTCAAAATGGTGCAAAATTTAAAGCTTATGAAATATTTACTTCTGGAATTTTCTGGGTAATTACAGTTAACCACAGGTAGCTGAAAATGTAGAAAATTAAGCCACAGATAAGAGGGACTGTTATAACTACTTTTTTCAGGCTATATGAGAACTACCTTGAAAAATTTTAATTGTGGAGTAATACAGCCTTTGCTTAATCTAGCTGTGCTTTTTAAAAACAGCAAATAAATCCCTATATTCTCATCATAAATCTCTTCAAGTTATATGCCATCAGCTCATTGAAGTTGAAAAAGTTAAGAACATACTATCCCACAAAATGCCACTTGGGCATACTGAATATTTAAGTTAAAGACACTTAAAAAACAATAGGTACAAAAGTCACCCTGCAGTTTCTTGAAAATAGGAGATGAAAATCTCATATACAAAAGGCAACATCCTTATGCCCAAGGCTGAGAAGTCTAGACCCCAAGTGTTCTGTACTGAGCTGGTTAAAGTAATTCTTCTCTTTTAAGCTATCCCACATAATTCAGTTGCTTCTTCATGATTCAATACTTTTTGTCCAAACCTGTATACACTGAATTGACTCAAGTGCTTCTTGGGGCTTCATTTCTGTATAGTGGCTCTTGTGCCGCATGCACTTTTTATTGTTTTCCTCCTGTTGATCTGTGTTATGTCAGCTTACTTCTCAGGCCTATCTTGGTTCCAGAGAAGATGGAAGTGGAGAGTTGCCCCTCCTGCTGACTGCTCCCTGTCCTCAAGGTGCCTGTGGCACTTCTTTAAACTCTCTTCTTCCCTTTGGCACCAGGCTCCTATTTGTTTATTGTGTCTCAGCTTCTCTAAAAAGTCTTTCTCCTAAATGTGTTCTGCTCTGCTCTCCTGTGTGCTCCCATAAAGCATAAAACATACAAAATATTCACAGAGCACCTCTTATGTGCAAAGTACCACCGTTAAGTGTCAAACAAGCAGAGTTGACTCCGGCTTCAGGGGCTGTACAGTCCAGCTGGGAAGAAGACTTCAAGCAATTAGAAATGATTAAGGAAATGATCGTAAGTGTTCACCATGTCCTAAAGGAGAAATAAAGGGAGATATGGAAATACGGAGTAGCAGCACCTAGCCAAGACTAATAGTTAAAGAAAATTAGGAAAACTGTGTCATACGTGGTCTAGGCAAAGAGAAGGAAAAACTGGATTCTAGGCAGAAGGGCAAACATGAATAAACACCTTGAGGTACGTGAGAGGAGGGAATGCATCACAGTTTAGAAAGAGGAAGAAAGGCTCTGCCCAATGCAAGTCCTGCAGCCCGTGTATTCACTCAGGACTCCCCAGTAGGCAGGCCCCATCTCCATCAAGGTTTTTTTGGCAGATCACACCCTCTTCCCCCACTCTGAGGCTCTCTCTGGACTTGGGTCTGATTGAGTTTGAGATGGGATTATTTCTTTTGAGCCTCAATGTCTGAACACTATATTATAGATACTACCAATTAACAACAAATGTGACTCACATAATTGCATTCCTAGCTTTGAATAATTTAAAAGCAGAAAGGCTAGGAAAATCGAAACACAGTAGTGAAGATTTACAATTTTTTTTTCCCTAAGAAACTCAAAATCAGCTGCATCTGGATAAACGTATAACTTTCCATTGGCTGTTTTCTGTTTGTATTAAACAAATATTTAATTGTAGCAATTTATTGCTGAAAATGGCACTGCGCATTTCATATATTCAGCCAAGGTAGAACGGAGACGAGAAATGTTTACTCGATTACTTTTGTTGAGTTTGCACATTGAACTACTTGCCAATTATGACAGTTAACAAGGTTTTTCTTCAAAGGAAGAAAAAGATTTTACTACTTCAACTACTTCAACCTGGAAAATATATGCTAGAGTAAATCTCTGATACACTGTATTGCTAAGAAGGACATTTTGGTTAGAATTGCATAATGCCTATCGCATCCCTCCAAATGTGTATTAGCTATGAGGTTTGAATATGTGAGCCATGTGGATGCATCCCACTGCTCATACTATTCTAAGAAACTCAGAATACTCTCATCCTCCTCTGCCAAATAAAGGAGAGGCTTCATGGATAGAGGATGGGAGTTGAGTTTAATGATGGTGAAAGTGATGCCATATCCCACTCCCCCACCATGCCTTAATCCCCTAACTGTGCTGCCGGTGGCATGTGGGGACAATGGGAGAACCAGTCTGAAGACAAAATTTACACAGCAGGGCTGAGATCTGACTGAGCTGTGCCTGAAGGCTGCCCTCTCTCACTTGATTACTAAGGAAAGGTCCACATGCATTTCCTGTTATTAGTACTATCAAAAGCATCCAACACGTAAGAGTATCTTCCTGGTTGAAAATTGCATAATTGATCATGCATCTCTGCTTATCTTTTCGCCTTGGTCAAAGGCGAGAACAAAAGATAATTTGTCATCCAATATTTTAGGTATAATTTTATAGATTTTCATTAAGAAAAGACTTAAATACCCTTTGGTATCATTTCAACAGATACCAAAAAATATAGCAAAATAAAAACTTGTAAATTAAGTAAGTAAAGTGATTAAACATTGAGATTATAGATGAAAATCACTGAACACCCTTAAAGAGTACATGTAAAGCAGTAGATTCTTCTGTGGCTTAAAATATAAATCAATCTCTCTCTCTCTCTCTCTCTCTCTCTCTCTCTCTCTCTCTCTCTCTCTCTCACACACACACACACACACACACGGAAAGTTGGTATTTTATTTCTTTACATGTGAGTGTTCAGTTGACAGCCCATGGCCCAAATCAAGACCATATTTGTTTGTTTATTTGCAGTCAATATTTGAACAGATACATTATAAAATACTTGCTGCTTGATGTGGCAAAAATGAGCCAGAGATGAAGAATACCTAGTTACTTTAGGCCACCAATGAGTACTCAGTTTTGATTACCTTAGACATGGTCCAGTTCACTCATTTTATACCTTGTCTCTGTAAGATGTTTAGATTTGTGACCTTTGAGTTATGTGCACCTGTTAAGGTTTTAATAGCTAAGTACAGCCTTATTTGATATACAGGGAGAAAAAAAAACTGACAGAAATCTAAAAAGAACAGCACAAAAGTAATTAACTATTTCAGATAAGTAAAAGCCTTAAACAAGCCCTTTTATATCCTTGGTGATAAGAGCCTTAACTACCAAATCGGCGCATATCTTACCTGTAGGTCTTTTTCTTCTATCTTCTTTTGGAGCACTTTAAGGCACTTGGTAAAGTCAGTGTGGTCCTGATCTGGAGTTGAAAGAAGCTCACACCCCTAATGAATTGAAGAAAGAGAAATGTAAGAATCAGTAAAGTCTTTAGCCTCATAAACAAGAGCCAGAGCTGTACCACGGGCATCAGCAGACATTATGTATGATTTCTCTGTAATCAGAATCATCATCATCATCTTTTTATTTCCCAGGAATGAGGTTAATATACTACAACATTCCAATTACACTAATGTAGCATAACCTGTGCTCTTCTTGGGGCGAATGATTGCTCCAAGAAGGGTACAGGTCATACAACATAAATTGTCTTGAAAAACACTGATGTGATGACATTCAAGATTAAAAGAATGACTTTGTACAAGTATAATAAATTATATGCATAGTGAAATTACATGAAATTAAAATGAAAGCATTTCTAAGAAAGTGTTTAGGGAATCTCATAAGTTTACTTAGATGGATGGAAAGACAAATTTTGAAAAAAAAAAGTAATGCTTAAATTTTACATTTTAAATAAAATTAAATTAGCTTTCCTGTTTACTTTCTTGATGGCCCAGTTTACCCCCGTGTGAAAAGCAGCACAACGAGGTGTTGTGCTGGCATAAATGCGTCTCGGATTCCCTTTCAGATATAATGAAGTGAATTTATAAGATTTTTGCCTTCTCTACAGCAGACGCCTTACCTGATGAAAAGCACTAAAATATAGTTACAAATATAAAGCCATCAAGTGCCAGTTCATTGGCACTGGTCAACTTAGATGGCCAAAGAAATCATTTCTGAAATGACACCTTCTTTCCCACTGTTGCACGGGGGCAAAGAGAGGTAAAACCAGAGCACGATGGGACATCCGACTTCTTAATTCAGAAGTAAAACAATTCCTGGACTCTGACAAACAGCTGAGTAAGGGAAAGTTAAATATAATCTAGTCTATAAAGTTGCCATTCAAAGAGTTCTCAAGGATACAAAACATTCGTACTGCCTCTTAAATTATTCTAAGGACCATTCTCGGTAGATTTAAAGGTTCTTCTGTTACCTCAAGGTCTCTTTAAACGCATCAAGCTCAACCTGTGCTTCACTCATTTATGACTGTCCTACAACGTAGTGACCAATGAAAAACTTAATTCCTCATCATTCAGAAATATATTACGCTCTAAAAGATGTATATGTCATCTTTACAAGATCATTGACATATACTTTCCTGACCCTAAGAGAACATTGCAATTCACTGTAATTGCTTAGGCAAGGGTATAAAGAAGTGACTAGTCACAGGCTAACATTTCTAGAAAAAATCTAAGCATATGCCACAGCATATAGGAATATTCTCAGGGCTGAAGAGATTAGAATATCACCAAATCAGACATGGTCAAACTGAAAGTTCCCTGAGGGCAGAAACTTGGTTGCATTTGTTAGTGTTTCTACTTCCTGGCATTGTTCTGCTGCATAGTAACTGTTCAATACATCTTTAAATAACCTTTCTTGAATATTACATATGTAGCCTATTAAATGTAGTGAACGTACACGGGCAAGGGGCTAGGACAACATAGCATCTTATTGTAAAATATAGCATTTACGACAATGGAAACCCATCTTTCTCTTTTAATGCTGATAGTAGAAACAATAAGAGAAATAAAACTTAACAGGCAAATAGAAATAGCAACAGATGATTAATAGATCCCTGTCTGCCTCACAGTTGCCTTCACAGAATCATCAGAGAGCACTATGGGGAAAACGACACTTGAACAGAACCCAAGAAATTACCTAGCGCCACAGCGATGCTACAGATTAAGAAAATAAAACAAGGGAAAACCATTGACTTGATGACCACTGGTCAACGAGGCAGCAATCAGCAGCAGTGAGGGGAGAGAAAATGGCCATCTTCACTCCCGGGAAGGGGGAAAGCATTCTTACAAATGGATGTTTTGTGACATTTCTAGAGTTGGTTCCATGAGGATGACACTTCCAAAAAAAAAAAAGGCACTAAAAACATGTAAACAAGAGTGGAATATCTCACTTTACCTCATCACTTGAAATGGACAAAGAGAAAAGCCCAGGTCAGGCAAAGGAGAAGAATGATTCATACTGAAAACTTCAGGACTCATCTACACCGAGAACATCTATAAACTCTAGCTGAGGCCTCGGACAGCCTTCCATAGCTTCTTGGGATTTTCACGAGTTTAAATGATTCTAACCTCAACAGAGATTGAGATTGAATTCACTGGAAGTGGAAAAAGTTCCAAACGGTCTCAACGGGCAGCTTTCAACACTTAGGAGGCCTGCAAAACAAAATAGGCCTCCCAGTGCCATCACAAACAGGCCTCTGGCCAAACAGAAATGTTTTCACTGCTTCCTGGGTCCTAAGGTAACCCATCAGAGGCGACAGGAGAAACAGGAGGCTGCAGACGAGAAGCACCAAGTTGCTGCAGGGAGAGAGACACGGAGAAACGCCATCAAGGACCAGGCAATGCCCACCTACGTGTCACACATTAATATTGATTTACAATTACTTACTAGATAAAATAAAACTAAACATCACTGTGGCATTGAGATTTTTCCAGTGAAAAATCTTAGTATTTAAAAAACTTGATATTTAAAAAAAAAACTCTTTACATTCACCAAATACCCAGAAAATACTGAAGTCAGGAGATTTGACCATGAGGAAAGACAAGACTTTCTAATAAATAGTTTGTAATATTAGCTTCCTAATTAAAAAAACATGGTTTATCTCAAAATATACAGAATTCTATAATATATATAATTTTCCAAAAGCATAAAATATAAAACTCCAACCTTCTCATACCAAGGTTTGCGTGGAAACCTTTGCTTTAATCAGTACTTTGATTTTTTTTTTTAGTTGCATGAAACATTTTTTAGGACACAGAGAATTATTTTATGAGCCACCAGGTGGCTCCAATTTCTTTCTATACATATTTTGCATGCAGTTTTTGTCAATATACAAGTACAGTTTTAAATAACTCAAATCTAATAACACACTCCTTTGATGAGTACACCATTTTTCAAGATGGATTATTAATTTTAGTACTGCATTTTATTAATCTAGGTTCATAAAAATTAGTAAGATTTGGATCGATGTCAAAAAGTTCAGCATATGTTAATATCAAGGTTATTCTGTTTTTGTTCTAACCTTTAAAAATATTTTAAAGTAAGGAACAACAATGCCATCCCCAACCCTCCACTCCCAATATGCTTTCAAAAACATACACACTTTAAAGGAAAAGCAGGAAGAACAGAGAAAGTTAAAATGACAACTTTAAAATTCTGTTCCAGTATGATGAATTGACTGTAGTCTGCTTTATCAGACAGCTCTTACCCCACAAATCTAAATCAGGAAAAGCCATATATAGTTATAAAGAAACTACCAGAGGTCCAACCAATATTTTTAAGGGCTTATTATTATGTTTGCTGCTTTATTGAATAATACTGTATACAGAAGAGGTAGGCATCCACCAGTAGAAAAGGTAAGTGAATATCATAATACTACATATAAAATACATAATACATATAAAATACAAATATATTTATGTGTTCATCTGTAAAACAGACAGAGGCTCCTTTTCTTCCTCTTCTCATACTGAGAAATTCTTAGCAAACACCCACATCTAGTAAGTAATTGAAAGAAGGTCAGTCTTGAATTCATCCCTGAATTGTTCCCTTTCTTTTGGCTAGCAGAGTAGGCATTTGAAATTCCATTTGGATTTTGGGATCCAGCTACATCCCTTAAAACAGAGCTTTATTGGGAAACCCTGTACTTGGGAATAAGTACACCACTATCAATACTGAAGCAGTCCGCACCTATCCTTGGGTCTGTTCAGTTAGACAGACTGCAAAGGGAGATAGTTCATCACGGCACCAGAAGGTGAAAGGCCATATTGAAAAATAACTTATAAAAAGTATCTCAGGTTTACTCATCATTTTATGATTCATACATATATAAGGATATAATTAGTTTTCAAGCAAAAGAAATCACTTAGCTTATTTCAAAATATACAGACATCTTCCACAAGCATAAAATATAAAACTCCAATCTTCTCATACCAAGGTTTGAGTAGAAACATTTGCTTTAATCAGTACTTTGATTTTTTTTAGTTGCATAAAATATTGTTTAGGACATGTTTTTTAATTAGGAAGCTAATTATTGACCATTTACTATTATTTAGTCATGATGTATACATGAAAAGAGTATCAAAGACTCCCAGGGTTGGAAAAGCAATAAATGATATCAAATCAACAAAAGTTTCAAGAAATTTGAAAAGATGCTGATGAAATTAATATGAAGGAATAAAGGATCAAGAAAAGCAAAGGCAATTTGGCTCAAAGGAGGTGGCTGAACTCGCCTTTCTGGGTATTCAGGTTTAAGGAGCTGTTGTAACTAACAAAAATGGTATGGGCAAAATGAAACACTGGAAGATCAGCACCACAGGGCAGAGAGACAAGCCCACATCGAGGAAAGCTGTCTTCCAGGAACCACTCAGTGACTGGCACCCCATAAGCACACTATACACAGCTGTTGAATGACTAGCTGAACAAGAAGACAGAAACAGACTCATACATATTGGAAACTTAATAGCAAAGTCTAAAACCATTCATAGGAAAATAAAGTAGAAAATGATAGGACCTAGGTGTAGTACAGGTCATTTCTTAAGTAAGATAGGAAAAAATTAACAAAGCCTACTACTTTATATTAGGAACTTGTTCACCAAAAAGCAACATGAATAAAGCAAAAACAAGTAAATTTTACAATGAAAGAGGATAATTCCTACACACATAAGTAAAAGAGTGTTACTATCCAAAATATATAAAGAAGTCCTAAGAATGTGTAATGAATAAATAATTGGTTGAAACATAAGCAGAGTATTTTAATAGGCAAATTATAGAAAGGTAAACCTGAAAAAGCCAATGACCCTGAAAAGCTGTTGATTTTTTTACTCATAATCATAACAATGAAAATGAAAAATTAAATTGGCATACATGTCACACACCTCACTAATAACAAAATGGTGACATACTCAACCATTGTAACATTCTGTCAGTGAAAATGAATTTTAAAAACACATGCATATATCATAGATTCATGAGTTATAGAATCATGCAGGCAGTACAACTGCATACCATCCCATAGAGATTGGTTCCAGAACCTCAGAGGACACCAAATCCACAGGTGCTCAAGTCTCGTGATATACAACATGGGTTGGCATTTGCATATAACCTATATGTATCCTCCTGTATACTTGAGATCTCCTCCATGTTTCTTCTAAAACATAATAAAGTGTCAATTCTATGTAAATAATTGTTATACTGTATTGTTTAGTGAATAATGACAAGAAAAAGATTCCATACATATCTATATTGGCACATTTTTCTGAACTATTTTCAATTCATTGCTGCATCCTCAGATGCTGATATAGTTTGAATATGAGGTGTCTCCCAAAAGCTACTGTGTTAATACAGAAGGTGTATCTCTCTCAGTCTCTCTCACTTCCTCCCCGCTCCCCACCCTCCCAGGCTGTCAGCAGCTGATTTGCTTTCCCCTTGTGCCCTTCAGTCATGATGTTCTGTCTCACTTGGCCCCAAGTCAGCTGTCAACATACAGAACCTCTGAAACCATGAACTAAAATAAACTCTTCCTTTGCCTAGTTGTTATTATCTGGCATTTTAGCCACAAAAACAAAAAGCTGAGTAACACAGATACAGAAGCCAGTTGTATACATAAAGCTAAAGTATGCTAATTATCTCTTCATACCATTTAGTAAATCTTGATCCATACAAGCAACACCTCTTCAATTGAGTATTAGCTACTTAAGTATCTGTTCTATTATTTCTTTACTTATGTACATTCTAAATATTGCATACTTTAAATTTAAAGAGTGTAGACAGTGCCTCTTCATTTTATAGCACCAGCACCCAGAACAATAATAATAGTAAGTATCCATTGAACATTTTGTGCCTGACCAAACTGATTCCCTTCTCTATCCTTCCTGCTAAGCTGGCACAAACCTACAGTGAAAGAAAATATATGACCATCCCATATGATATTTAAATGATTCTGTTAAGACTATAAAATCCTCATACCAAGTTGAAGTATATCTCCCTTTATTGTTTTATAAACTGGCCTTTTGTACTCTCTTGGATCCTATAGAAAAGGTCTTATGTTTCTTTTAAATAACACATACCATTTCATTTTCTTCATCCATTCCACTGATCCTGGTTGTTAAGTCATTTAGGATCCAGACCTCTATCAAGTAACATAAACTCTCCCTCTTGGCTTGCAGAGACAGATGTAATGAACATGTGCCTCCAGCTGCATCTGCATCTGGTCACTACACCAAGTGGGACAGGTGAGGGCAAAGCCATCAGCAGAATGTCATCACTCCTGTCCAGGGCATCTAATTGTCTCTACATGAGCCTCCTTATCCACAGGGGATGCAGATCCTGGGGATGTCTGAAGCCACGGGAAGTACAAATCCAACACATCATGTGCTTTTCTTATGCACACATAATGTAAAGGTTAATTTATACATAAGCAAAGTAAGAGGTCCACAGCACTAGCCCATAATAAAAAGACAATCATAAAACATACTAGAATAAAGTTATGTGAATATGGTGTTTCTCTCCAAATATCTTGTTGTGCTGTACTCACACTTGTGACAATGTGAGGTGACACAATGCCTGTGTGCTGAAATGAAGTGAGAAGACACATTCACTTGTCACTGTGACACAGCATGAGGCTACCTGAACACTGTAGTGAGCCACCTCCAGTGGATCTGAGACCCACCTACAAGGCAAGCAAGGACCTAACTGACCAGCAGGTGTTGCATGAAGCATGGATGTGTGGGACAAAGTGACAGTGCATGTCCTGGACAGGAAGGACTGAAGGGCTTCCATAGCACCGACTTCATGCTATGTGGAATGGCACGATTAAAAACTTACTCATTTTAAATCAAATTGCTCACTTCTGGAGTTTTCTATTTAATTTTTTGGACTCTGGCAGACATAACTGAAACCACGGCTAGTGAAACAGATAAGAGGACCACGTTACTCAACAAGGCACGCTCAACAAAAAGTGAATGGAAAGAGCAAATATCTTAAAAATAACACTCTGCAAAAGCAGGAGGTTCATTAAGAAAATGTCATAAAACATTAAGTATTATAAATGGCTTCAAATATTAGAGTGTGATTTCTTCAATAAGAAAATAATTCCTCAAGATGATTTATGTCAAAAATACAAAGAACTTACAAATACAATTATTTTCCTTCTTTTTTTTATTCAAATACCTTTGGTCCTAGTTTCATAAACATTTCTCAAAAATGCTACATAGGAAATAATCAGATAGGGAAGCAAGAAAAGAGACTACTCACTGCTATGGAATGCTACAAGTAATGAAGTTTCAGGAAATAGATAAATCCTGCAACCAAAACTCTAGGTGTAGTGGAACTCCAAAAGAAATGACTTACAAAAATGCAACAGTAATTATTATAAATATTTCATGAGTGTTCTAGAGTAGATCATTCACACAAAATTATATAAAGACATGTATATATAAGTATACATACATATGCACACATATATATGCCAATATGCCATCAGATATGCGGGTATGAATTAAATATAAAACAATATAACCTCAGAGATACTATTCAGTAAGAACACATACTAGTTATTTGATAGTCTGATGAACCAATTGTAAGTAAATTAAGAAAAATATGAAAATTAAAACAAACACTAAGAGTAGTTGGGAGTAAAGTGCATAGAGGCATATGTTTGTTGGTGACTAGAACAGATGTTCAAAGAAAGAAAAACACTAATAAGTGGCCAGAGTTTCTCCACTTCTACAGCCTCTATGATCACCAGCAGCAATAGCAGTATCACCACCATCACCACCACCACCACCACCATCACCACCACCACCAATACCACCATCACTACCACCACTAGCAAACCATCATCAACACCACTACTCACCATAACTACTACTACCACAATCACCAACACCATTACTAAAACTACCACCATCATTACCACTACCACCATTAGCACTAACACCTCCACTACTACCATCACCATCTCCACTCTCATCACCACCACCAACAACAACATCTTTGTTTATAAATCCTAAAATAAATTCCAACTCTGCCTTGTGTTATATTAGCCCAAATTCTTATGATCCCTATGTGAAATACAGAGAGGAAACCATTCATGTCAAATGTCCTTGCTGACTTGAAACAAGACATATGTATAAAAGTTCTGTAAAGAACTTCATGAGACTTCATGTTTTATATGTGGCACACCCAGACCACCCATTCCATCCTGTGAAAACACAGTTCACTGCCAACCAGGGGCAGGCCTGATCTTGGCCCTCCAGATTGTCCACATCCTACTCACATTTTTCTGTTTTTCCATAGGACACATTACTGTCTAGTTCCCTCCTTAGCAGAATGCATGCTCCACATTATCAGAGGCTCATCCTCCACTTGTGTGCTGTTGTGTGAGCACATAGAATAGCACACAGTAGGCACCCAGCACACTTACTACCTACCAGGTGTTTCATTTCTCACGTGTGATCAGTGCTGCATACTGTATTGGGGTGAAAAATGCTGCTGAAGAAGGTAGTAGAAACATTTTGTTCTTTCCTAAAATTATGTGTTTCATAGCAATGATTTTAAATTTTGATTTGAATAAGACTGAAAAGATGTTTTTCAGTCAGTCTGGCATCCTAGTCTCTTGGTAGTGAAATCATCAATAAAACACTTTTCCAATTTCAAAAGAAAATTTTTAAAGAAGTTACTGAGTTTGACATTCTCAGAACAGACTAACCCTAAACAACAAAATAAAAAATTCCAAGTCTAAAATCAAATAGGTCATATTTGATTCGTATTCTTTGCTACTTTTCATTCCTTTGTACGCTAAAGGGACACAACTGGAATTAATTCTTTCCTTACCAATTGCAAACCTTCCTGACATCAATGCTAAAACCACACAATCAAAACCCATAGCCACAGCTGAAATGAAAACATGAAATGGACAATTAGTCATGGTAATAGGAAGACACTGGCCTTTTTATTTCTTCCATTTTCTTTAAGTTCTTCATATGAACACTGCCAAAATAACTGCTTACCCAGCATCAGTTCCCCTTTGATTAGATATTAGCGACTGTTTTTTTTTTCTTTTTCCCTGTGAGCATTTATTTCCTCTTTCTCGGACATAAAATTTCACAAACAAATGGTGCCAGGATGATCCACCCACTGCAAATGGTTTAAAGAAGGCACACATCACAACTCAAGCCACAGAGCACAAGAATGGCTGCAGGTGCACGTGGAACACGGGATGAGGGCCCTGTTCTTCAGCACAAGGTGTGTTGAGATGCAGCCACACAACACAACAGGACAACCTAGAGGGTCATAGATGCACACGGTGGCCCCTGATTGAGGCTGACACTGCAGTTCAAAGAGTAAGAAAGAATTGGAGCCTGAATATTGTGTCTGTTGCCCAATTGAGCATCACCACCTAAATCCACCTCTGTCTTTTTCAGTTATACAACGCAATAAATAACCTTTTTTGTTGTTGCTGTTGTTGAAGCCCACTGTTTTCTGTTACATGCAATATACCTCCTGCCTTTCCACAGATAGAGAAAATATTTATTTATGTTGTTTAAGAATAAGATACCTAGAAAATGACTTCTTCCAACATTTCAATGTTTTATCTGTACTTAAAAATGAAAATTTGCTTGAGGTGTATTATCATCTAGGTTTTATCTGTCACACACAGTTCAGTATCTCGGAATTGAAAACCTAGAATTTAAGGATCATATGCATTGGGAGATCAGGGGAAGATAAAACACTAGATAGAGAATACAGGCAGAACGGGAAAGCTTGGGTCCCTAAAGACATGATCAATTGGCCTCTTACTAGCAGAACATTCATTATCAGGTTGGGCAATGAACTTGTGCTAATCAAAAACTGACATTATAATTGTGTTCTACCTTATTTTGACATTAAAGCACAGAAAAGAGTTTATAAAGACATAATTTTACCATAAGGCATAGAATAATAACATTAATATTTGCACCCCAAAATACTAGGTCTTAACTGAAGATTGGGCAGAAACAATGAAAATTAAATAAAATGTGAATTAAATTTGCATGTTTTATATAAACATATACATGCAGACTTTTAAAAAAATTCTGTTAAATATAAAGATGATATATCTCAGTTTCATTATTCAATATACAGAGATGAATATAATTTGAAAGAAAATTATAATTATTTAAACATAGTCACTTGTTATATGAGGGAAACAAAAGTCAGATGCTAATTACAGTATACTAAAATCAGAGATGCATGCTCAGAAAGTTATTGACCGATTTCATAGCTTCTTCTCCATACAGGAATCACAGTAGAATAAAAATTTCAATGTTGAGAATCAGATCATATTAGAAAAGATGTAATAATAACAAAAATAACAAATTAAATTGGAAAATGTAACAGTTGTCCCCAGAGAACCGAGGCAGGAGCCACCTCTAGGCAACTGCACTGGGGTAGCCACAATAGTAACCAAGAATTGGGATCCGGAGACACACAGTCCTGGCAGATACCATTGTTGTGACATAGACTGAGCCTACCAAATCCAGAGGAAATCAGGCACAGAGAGTATTTTGCTTGGGGCAATAGAAATCAGGGAGGCCTGGGAGAGCCCCTTCTGAATCTGGGAACTCACAGGACCAACTGAAGTGGGTCAGGAATTTGAACAGGGAGCTGACTACATGCTCAGGACTGAGCCTGGGAGCCTGGGAAGGGTCAGTCCTCCACGGGCGACAGAAGCTGCAAAGAATTGGCTCCTCCATCCCGTGAGTAGAATCTTGGGAAGACTCCTGAGGTATCTGCCAGCGGAGAGAGGCAACTGCCAGATTGTAGAGGTTGATTTCATTTCTCCAGACTTACTCACCATGTACTAAAGCAAGCGGGGCTCATTAGACCTGAGTCCTAACCTCAGGAGCTCCAGCTACAGGAACCACAACCCAGCAGAGACTTCACCCTGGAGTGGAGCTGACAGTACTTGCCATTTCACCCCACCTCATACTGCTGGGAAGGGAACCTGAGAATTTTTTAATTCCAACTGGCATCTAAGTGAGCAACATACAAAAAAAAAGGAACAATTTGACAGCCCAGGCCTACTTGTGTTCAGTACATACCTCAAGAAGTAACAAACAGAAAGACAGTTGGGCAGAGTGAACATAAATTCTCATTGACTGTTTTGTCCACTGCAATGGAAACGATTCCTTAATTTTTCATCAAGATTCGCCTGTTTTTGGTGAGTATGTGCTGAATGACGCACACACATTTATACACACATACTTATTACCGTTTTCTCAACTCTAGTATTTTTTGAAGGTAGTTATTTTTGCGTGCTGTTTTTTGAGGGTTATGGTTTTGATTATTACAGTTTGGTTTGATTTTGTATTTGCTTTCATTATTCTTGCTTTTCTTGTTGCTTCTTTTTTCTTTTCTCTTGCTAAACAGCATAATTCTATTTTTCTCTTTCACTCTTCCTTTAATTTTTTACTTTCTCTTCCCACCCATAACCATCACATCCTACATCTCTTTCTGCATTTTCTCTATTCACCTTTTGAAATTGCAAATTCTTTTAAACCTACCTATATCTTCTTCTTTCCTCTTAATTAACTCTATTCTTAACCTAGCACTCATTGGTTTATATAATGCCAGCACCTACCACTAATACTGTAGTGTTTGTTTTTGCTGCAGAAATCAGAGATAATAGCTGTTGTTTGATTATGCAAGACATAATACATGATTGCTTACTGTTTTTACTGACAGATATTGTTGATCCTACCATTTCTATTTATTTTGCCTACTAACACTGTAGATGTAATAACAAGTATTTAATTTAGTACTAGGTATTGTTTGCATAGATTGTTGCTATTACTTGGCTCCCCTAATCTTTGAGATACTGGAAGCCTACAAGGACCCTACAAATTCATAGGGAAGAAACTCTGCTGCCTGAGATCCATTTGAGTAGATGGATAGACACACAAACAATATGAAAAATCTAGGGAAGAAACCATCCCAAACAACAGAGAAGGCTTCAGCAACAGACTCCATTGATACCACAATAAAGGAAATGTCAGGGAAGAAATTTAGAAAGTTCATAGTTAAAGTGATCTACAAGGTAAAAGATGATGTAAAGAGTGAAATTAGAGAGAAATACGAGAAGTGAAAGATCACTTCAATAAGGAGAGAGAGACTCTGAAGGAGAATAATACAGAAAACCTTGAAATGAAGGAATCAATAAATCAAAAAATTCAATGGAAAGCATCACCAATAGAATACACCACGTGAAACAGAGATATTCAGGTAATAAATACAAAGCACATAATCTTGAAAATAAAGTTGATCTTGGTGAAAAGATGTTAAGAGTCCATAAAAAAGAAGTTTCAAGGAAATGGGATAACATTGAAAGGCCAAATCTAAGATTCATCAGGATAGATGAAGGCTCTGAAGTACAAACTAAAGGAATGCACAATCTTTTCAATGAAAAATATATCAGAAAATTTCCCAAACCTTAAGAATAATGGAAAATCAAATACAGGAGGTATAAAGGACTCCAAATATACAAAATTACAACAGACCTACTGCAAATAACATTATTTTTAAAATGCCAAACACACAGAATAAGGATAGAATTTTAAAAGCTGCTAGAGGAAAAGGACTGGTCACATATAGAAGTAAATCAATCTGGATCACTGCCAATTTCTCAACCCATCTCCTAAAAGCTTGGAGATCTTGGAATAATATATACCAAGCTTTGAAAGAAAATGGACCCAAATCAAGAATACTATATCCAGCAAAATTAAGCTTCAGAAATGATTATAAAGTAAAAACCTTCTAAGATACACAAAAGTTAAAAGAATTTACAACGATAAAGTCTGCACTAAAAAACACTCAATAAAATATTTCATGAAGAAGAAATAGAAAAAAAAATGAAAACTAGCAGCAGGAGGAACTACATTAGAAGAGTAGTGAATGAAAGGAAAATCTAATTCAATTTAGAAACTAGAAGTGAATCAAAATGACATGAAATAAAAATCATCTCTCAATAATAACATTGATAAATGATATAAACTCATCAATCAAAAGATATAGGATGGCAGATTGGACTAAAAAATAAGACTCAACAAAATACTGTCTATAAGTCACTCAACACATAGGCAAACCCTTCCTAGACAGAAGGTAAATAGATGAAAAAAAAATCATTTACATGGATATCGTAATCAAGCAGGGGTTTCTAGTCTCATATCAGATAAGATGAACTTCAACCCAAAATCAAGCAGAAGAGACAAAGAAGTTCATTTCATACTGCTAAAGGAAATCATAAAACTCATGAAAGAAGAAATAACAACCATAAATATTTATATACATCAAACAAATGCTTCTCAATGTCAAGAATCAAATATATCAAAACACAATAACTGGGTGACTTTAATATACCTCCGTCATCAGTAGACAGATCTTCCAAACAAAAAATAAAGAAGCTATAAAACTAAAAAGATACAATTAATAATTGAGACTTAACAGACATATATAGAAAATTTCATCCATCAATGATTGAATACACTTTCTTCTCAGCAGCACAGGGAATATTTTCTAAAATAGACCACAAAGCAACTCTTAGCACATTCGAAAAAAGAGAGGTGGGCTGGGGTCATGGCTCAGTGGTAGAGCTGCTTGCCTACCACGTGTGAGGCACTAGGTTTGATCCTGAGCACCACATAAAAATAAAGATTAAAAAATAATCCCACAATTATTGACTTCTAAAAAAAATAGAGGTAATACCCTTCATTCTATCAGGTCATGATGGAATGAAAAAAAAAGAAATTGACAATAAGATAAAAAATAAAAGTTACTCTAACACTTGGAGATTAAATGATACACTATTGAATGATGACTGGTAGCAGAAGAAATCACGGATAAAATTTAAAAAAAAGAGGTAAACGAGAATAATGATATAACTTATCAAAATTTCTGGGACACTATGAAGGTGGTTTTAAAAAGAAAGTTCATAATGGCATTGAGCTTGTACATTAAAAGCACAGAAAGATATTAAATAAATAATGTAACATAACATCTTAAGGGCCTAGAAAATGAAGAACAAATCAACACTTAAACAATAGAATACAGGAAATAATTAAAATCAAAGGTAAAATCAATGAAATTGAGATTAAGAAAATAATTCAAGAAATCAACAAAACAAAAGGTTGGTTCTTTGAAAGAATAAACAAAATTGACAATCCATTAGCAAGCTAACCAAAGAAAGAAAAGACTCAAATTATTAAAATCTGTGATGAAAAGGTATATATCATCATAGACACTACTGAAATACAGAGGACAATCAAAAACTATTTGAAAATTTATACTCCAATAACCTAGAAAATCTTAAAGATATCAACAAAATCTTAGAGACCTGCCCAAGGGGAACCAGGAGGATATAGAAAATTTTAAGAAATCAAGGTCAAGCAATGAAATTGAAGAAGTCATTAAAAGCCTAACAAGAAAGAAAAGCGCAGGACTGGATGGATTCTCAGCTGAGTTCTATGAGACTATTAAAGAATTAATACCAATTCTCCACCAATTATTCTGCCAAATACAAAAGGAGGGAACTCTTCCAGACTCAGTCTATGAAATCAATATTAATCTGACACCAAAACCCAACAAAGACTCATCAAGGAAAAAAACTTCAGACTAATATCCTTAACATTGATGCAAGAATTCTAATAAAATTCTGGCAAATTGCAAACAAAAGTATGTTAAGAAATAGTGCAATGATAAACACGTGGGGTTCATACAAGGAATGCATGGAAATCAATAAATGTAATTCATGGCATCAAAAGACTTAAAGATAAGAATCACATGATTATCCGAACTGATGCAGAAAAAGCATTTGACAAAATAGAGCATCCATTCATGTTTAAAACACCAGAAAAACTAGAGATAGACGGAGCATGCCTCAACATAGAAAACCTATATATGTTAAACCCAAGGCCAACACCATTCAAAAAGGAGAAAAGATGAAAGCATTCTCTTGAAAAACAAGAACAAGATAGGGATGCCCACTTTTACCACTTATTCAACATAGTCCTTGAAACTCTAGCTAGAACAATTAAGCAAAAGAAAGGAAGGGAGGAAGGGATAAACAAATTATAGGGATACAAATAGGAAAAGAAGACCTCAATCTATCTCTTTTTGCTTATGACATGATCTGATATTTAGAAGACCAAAAAAACTTCAACACAAAACTTTTAGAACTCATGGATGAATTCTGCAAAGTAGCAGGATACAAAATGAACACACATAAATCAACTGCATTCCTGTACACCAATGATGAATCAGCTAAGAGATAAATTAGGAGAACTATCCCATTCACAATTGCCTCAAAAAATAAAATAAAATACATGTGAATCAACCTAAAAAAAGAGGCGAAAGACCTCTACAAAGAAAACTACAGAACACTAGAAAAAAAAATTGAGGAAGACCTTAGAAGATGGAAAGACCTCCCATGTTCTTGGATATGAAGAATTAATTTTGTAAAAAGGGCCATACTACAAAAAGTGCTATACAGATTGAATGCAATTCCCATCAAAAGTCCAATGACATTGTTCGTAGAAACATAAAAAAGCAGTCATGAAATTCATTGAAAAAATAAGAGTCCCAGGATAGCCAAAGCAATCCTCAGCAAGAAAAGAAAAGCAGGAAGCGTCACAATAACAGAACTTAAAATATACTACAGAGCTACAGTAACAAAAATGGCAAAGCACTGGCACCAAAACAGGCATAATGACCAATGGAACAAAATAGAAGATACAGAGACAAACCCATGTAAATACAGTTACCTCATACTAGACAAATGTGCCAAAAACATGCATTGGAGAAAAGATAACCTCTTCAACAAATGGTGCTGGGAAAACTGGATAATCCATGTGTAGTAGAATAAAATTTAGCCCCTATATCACACTACACAAAATTCAACTCAAAGTATATCAAAGACCTAGGAACTAGACCAGAAACCCTGCACATAGTAGAAGTTAATATAGACCCTACACCCAGCATATCAGCACAGGAACTGACTTCCTTCACAAGGATCCTAAAGCACAAGAAGTAAAATTAAAAAATCAACAGATGGGGGCTAGCAATATAGCTCAGTTGGTAGAGTGTTGCCTCGCATGCACAAGGCCCTGGGTTTGATCCCTAGCAATACACACATACATAAAAAAATCAATAGATGAAATGGCATCAAATTTAAAAGTTTCTCCAGAATAGGAGAACATCTCTGACACTAGCACTTCAGATAAAATGTTTATTTCCAGGATATACAAAGAATGCAAAAAACATCACACACACACACACACACACACACACACACACAAAGTAAAGATCAAACCAATAAATGGGCATAGGAAATGAAGAGACAGAGACACTTATTCAAAAAAAAGAAATATGAATGGTCAACAAATATATGAAAAAAATTCAACATCTCTAACAATTACAGAAACGCAAATTAAAATTACCCTGAGATTTCATCTCACTCCAAAGAGCAAGGCAGTTATCAAGAATACAAGTAACAACCATTATTGGTGAGGTTGTGAGGAAAGGGTACACTCATACTTGTTGGCTGCAAATTGGTACAAACACTCTGGAAAGCAGTATGTAGATTCCTAAAAAACTAGAAATGGAACCACCAGTTGACCCAGCTATCCCACTCTTCCATAGATATCCAGAGGATTTAGAATCAGCATACTACAGTGATGCAGCCACATCAATATTACAGCAGCACAATTCACAGTAGCTAAGCTTTGAAGGCAACCTAGGTGCCCTTCAACAGATGAATGGATAAAGAAAATGTGGTATATATACACAATGGAGTATTACTCAACCATAGGAAGAATGACCTTATGACATTCACTGGTTAATGGATGGATCTGGAAACCATCATACTAAGTGAAATAAGACAATCCCTTAAAAAAAAACCAAAGGCCTTATATATGGAATATCACGTGTGGAATATGTGGATAAAAGTCTGATATGTAGAAGCTAACCAGCAATAAGGTGGAAGAATGAGCAGGAAGTTTAGTAGGGATGGGCGATTGGAAAAGGAAGACAGTGGAATGAATCTGACACAACTATCCTATATAGATAGATAAATACATCACAGCAAATCTCACCATCTTGTATATACACAAGAATGGGGTCCTAATTATAATAAGATATATTCCACACTTGTATGATTATATCAAAATGGGTTCTATTCTCATGTTTAACTAGAAAGACAATTAAAAGTTTTTTAATTATTAAAATAAATGTACATTGAGGTTAACATATATAAGATTATAAAGTAGTATATAAATAATTAACACTATCTTGAATGAGTTTTAATTTAAATCTTAAGAGAAAGACAAATGACAAGGAAACAGGCTTAGCAAAATATTTCACAATAAGTAATTTTCAGAATATGCTATGGAATGGTAAATGTTCAGATCAGTTTCTCCATGGCCACCATCTACAGCTCTACCAACTATTTCTGCTTATAATACATGGATTCTTAATCACGGTAAAATCACAACCCACCTAAAAAAAGGATAGGTTTATGTTTAGCGTGCTATACTTACACAACTTTTTAAAAAGAAAAATGTTTCAAACACTAAGGTTATGGTAAATACTTTGATTAACCACATAATTTTATCAATATATAAATCAATTTATATGTTAGGAATATTATAAAGTCCTTTTAGTCAGCTTTTTTTGTTGCTCTGACTACAAGTCCTGACAAGAACAACTGTAAAGGAGGAAAAGTTTATTTGGGGGTTCAGAGTTCCAGAGATTTCCATCCATAGAGAGCTGGCTCCTTTCCTCAGGGCTGGAGGTACGGCTAAGCATCATGGTGGAAGAGTGTATGGAGGGAAGAGGCTCACATGATGATCAGGAAGCAGAGACAGACTTCACTTGCCAGAAACAATACATACCCCAAAGGTAGGCCCCCAGTGACCCACTTCATCCAGCCACACTGCATATGCCTTCAGTGCCCCACAGTTAATCCCATCAAAGGACTGAATAACTGATTGGATTAAAGCTCTTGGAGGGGGAGATTGTTTCTTCTCTAAACTTTCTGTCATTTACTCACATATGAGCTTTGAGGAGGTACTTCACATCCAAATGATAATAAAAATGTGTACTTTACGTCAAAATGCATTCTACCATAGAATAATAAATTTTAAATAAATAAATTTATTTATTTTAAATAAATAGATTTATTTGTTTGGAAAAAAGATATAGAATATTAAAAAATAAAAGTCTATCATATGAGTAGTTAAATATTGTATAAGAATTGCCAGTCTTCTGATATATTAATTAAATCTTCTCATGACTATCAAATACTAATCAATCTCTTGGCTTTAAGTGGCAAGCTCCGTGAAGTTACCCTTACATTCTGTTTCACTACTGTGTCCCCAGTACAAGGGACCTACACACTGTGCAGCATAGTAGTAAAGGATTCAGCAGCAAATAGAGTCACTTATAAAGGCAGAGCACATGAGATAAATCATCCCTCTCGGCCAGGGATCAACAAACTTTCCCTGTAAAGGGCTAGATCATAATTCTTCTGGACTCTGCAGACCACAGTCTCTCTCTCAACTACTTGACTCTGCCTTTGTAGCGGTCAAGAGTCCACAGACAATAAATATGTAAATGGGAATGGCTATGTTCAAATAAAACTGAATTTGAATATCATATAATTTCCATGTGCTATAAAATATTGTTCTTCTTTTGATTTTTCTCCAAACATTTAAAAAGGTCAAAGCATTCATAGATGACCAACTGTACAAAAGCAGACAGCAGGCTGGATTTGGCCTGTGGGTATCGGCTTATTAACAGAAACCTGTATTAGACCTATAGTTGGTTATTGCTACAATATAACTAAATCCCTATATATTTGCAAGAAATTTAATATGATGAAAGGGGTACAGACCTTTTAAAAATCCTCCTCAACCTCATTGTTCCTTGGCAGTGGCACAAATAGGCAAGGTAAATATGCTGTTGACACACAGCATATTACCATCTCAGAGGCCTAGAAGGATCTCAAGAAATATTTGATGTTACAGGTAGTCTACCTCACATCAAAGTTTAGTAGAGTGTGCAGAATATTGCTAATATTCTCCAAATAACTTTGTGTTGATGTTTACAAAAATATTTTTTAATTTACTGACAACTAAAATGAATTATTACAAGGCAATGAGGGTCAATAATCAACCTAATTTCAAAAGACCAATGCAAAAGCCATTAGACTGTCATTCTCGATTACTTAATTTACAGTTTGCCAATAATTTCACTAATGTAGGTTAATGAGATTTTACATTTTGCATACATAAAACCTATCACGTTGTACTTTGCTGACTCCTCTAAAACTCCAATGAGAAACAAAGCAGATGCCTTGAAAATTTTGTAATAATATATTAATTGTTATTTCATGCTCTACACTAAACAAGAGACTTAGACTCATAAAACAAGAGGTGAGAGGTTAAGGCTAGTGAAAACTTTCCCAAGTTCGCTTTTAGTTTATTCATGTTAGGTCAAGTCATTTAGTGCCCATCCATCCACCCAGAATGGAAAATCCTTGTACAAATTATCCTGAAAACACTTTATGGAGCTGCGAGATATCTGCTGTGACTTTATGGGCTGAGCTTATGAAGTTAAGAATTCAGAAATGCTATGTCCTTCTAGGTTCCATACACATGCACTTTGAAAATTTATTTCCAGTGACTTGCATATAGGCTCTTATCTAGTATAATTAAATTCAAAGTGTATGGAAGATTCTTCTCAATATACAAAGATTTTACAACAAAGTACAGCCTAATTCCCTGAAAAGTCAGATAATCTTGAAAGTTTCTAATCTTAAAACTGTGATCTATTGACTATTAACTGTCTTCCTTACTAAATTAATATCAACAATAATTAACATTTGAGTATACTTTGAGACAGAAGATATCAGTCACTATATGGATTACATTCTTGAATCCCACAATAACGTTATAAAGTAGGGGTAATTACCACTTTTAAGTCATGCAGACAGAAGCTCTGTGAAATGAATAAGCTGTCCAAGGTCACTGAGTGCTCTGAAACCCACTGTTCTTTATACTCAACTTTGCTTACTTAAACGTTGAATATTTTAGCAAGGATAAGCAGGAAAGTGCCTTTTAACTTTCCATAATCTTTACGTCATTAGCTTTCACAGGTTTTAAACACCGGAAACCTCCTCCAGCTGTTAGGCAGATGTAACCCTTATAAATCCATGTGGTTTCCATGGCAACTCAGGGCTTAGAAACCCTCCAGGCTCTCAGGGCATCTGAAAGTGGGAGGGAAACACTTGGCTTTCCCACCTCTCCCTTTTTCTGCTTTTCTACTCAATCATTATATATATTTTAATATTTATTTTAAGTGACACAAAAATAGATTGTTCTTATTAATGATGTAACCTGATGTTTGAACACATGTATACATTGTATAAAGTTTAAATAAAGTTAAACATATCTATCTCCTCATTTATCTTTTCTTCATGGCCAAAACTTTCAAAATTCTTTCTTCTAGGTTTTTGAAATACACATTATATTATTGTTATCTCTACCATCCTACTGTATAGTAATAGCACATGAAACATGTTGCTCTATCTAATTATAACTTGGTATTCATCGACCAACGTTTCCCCATCCCTAGCCTACCTGTAATTTCCCCCAGCCTCTGATAACCATCCAACTTGTTTAGATATATGAGTGACATCATGCAGTATTTGTATTTCTATTCTTGCTTATTTCACTTAATATAAATATCTCTAGTTTCATTCATGTCACAAAAGACAGAATGTCATTTTTTTTGTGGCTAAACAGTATTTAACTGTGTAACAACACATTTTCTTTCTCTAGTCATCAGTCAGGGGACATTTTAGTTGCTTCCATTTCTTGGCTTCTGATATTTCTTCTTTTGCTATTAAACCAACTATTTTGATTAATATCTGTTATTAGTATACTATCACAACTGACATCTCTGTGCAAAAGTGTTTATTTCTGTTATTTACTTACACATGAGTTCTAGAAATAAAATTATTGGGAAAATAAGAATATTTTAAAAATCCATGATATGCGTTGCCAGTGTGCT
Source organism: Urocitellus parryii (assembly GCF_045843805.1). Lineage (NCBI taxonomy): Eukaryota > Metazoa > Chordata > Mammalia > Rodentia > Sciuridae > Urocitellus > Urocitellus parryii. Next base: position 10,530,102 of record NC_135533.1, on the reverse strand, counting down.
CGTTAGGAATGTTGCAAAACTTAGACTCCTATAGTGCAAGAAATAAAATCAAGAATCAACAAATGGGATGGATTCAAACTAAAAATCTTCTTCTCAGCAAAAGAATCAGTGAGGTAAACAGAGAGCCTACAGAATGGCAGCAAATGTTTACCAGTTGCACACCAGATACAGCACTAATCTCTAAGATATATAAAATTCAAAAATCTTCACACACACACACACACGTAACCTAACAATAAATGGGCCAGGGAACTAAGATACTTCTCAGAAGATGATATATAATCAATCAACAAATAAATGAGAAAATGTTGAATATCTCTAGCAATTAGAGAAATGCAAATCAAAACTAAGATTTCATCTCACTCTAGTCAGAATGGCAGTTTTTAAGAATACAAACAACAATAAGTGTTGGTGAGAATGTGGGGGAAAAGGCACACTCATACATTGCTGGTGGGACTGCAAATTGGTGCAGCCGATATGAAAAGCAGTATGGAGATTCCCTGGAAAACTTGGAAGGGGACCACCATTTGATCCAGCTATCCCACTTCTTGGTTTATTCCCAAAGGACAGCATATTATAGTGACACAGCCACATCAATGTTTACAGCAGCACATTTCACAATAGGTAAATTGTAGAAAGAGCCTAGATGCCCTTCAGTAGATGAATGGGTAAAGAAACCATGGTATACAAACACAATGGAATATTACTCGGCGTTAAAATAGAATAAAACTATGGCATTCGCAGGTAATGGATGGAGTTGGAGAATATTACACTAAGTGAAGTTAGCCAATCCCCAAGAAACAAATGCCAAAAGTTTTCTCTGAGGATGCTGATCCATAATGGGGATGGGGTGGTGGGGAGCATGGGAGAAAAAGGACAAAGGGGAGGGAGGACAAGGGAAGGGACAGGGGGTAGGAAAGATGGTGGAATGAGATGGATATCATTACCCTACGTACCTGTATGAAGACATGAATGGTGTCACTCTACTTTGTGTACAGAGACATGAAAAATTGTGCTCTACATGTGTACTATGAATTGAAATGCATTCTGCTGTCATATATAACAAATTAGAATGAAAAAAAAAAAGAAGTATGTAAGAATAAAGAGTTTCTTCTTTTAAAATGTAAGTAAACACAGATAAGAAAGACAGTTCATCATGAATTTCTTCCTGTGAATTTAGTTGATTTACCTGCTTCTTAGTGGCAGTAAGTTTCATTAAGGAAAAGATAAGTTCTATCAACGAAGAAAAGAGAAAGTAAAAAAAAAAAATTTGAAGTAGGAAGCAGGGATGGGTCTAGAAGTAGTCTGTCCCAATAAGGATAAAATGGTTAAAGGACAATATGCAAGAAAGAGACATGCTTTGAGGGCAAAATACTTGTCTATCCATAAGAATAGGAGATAAGTATATATCAAACATAATCTTCATCTTTAATGTTAGCTCTGAAAATATGAAATATAATTTCTAATCTCTTCATATTAAAATGTTGGTGTGGAAATTTTTTTAACAAATAAGTAATGGTAAGTTTCACTGAGTTGGAAAGTGTCAGCTCCTACACACCTTACTTTTCCTATTCATTACTGAATTCGCCTTTCTTTGGTACTTAAGCAAGATAAGATATACACTTAGAAGTATTTGGGGTGATACTTTTAAGACCCTTGGAAAAAAAGAATATATTTAATTTTTAATTTAATAATGAGGTTCCATCATCATTCATTAAACTCAATTGCCTGAAACTCTGTAATTAGGACCTCCCTGCCAGATTAAGGGCACAGCAGGCATGGAGTGAAATGACATATATTCTGGATAATCAAAGATATAGATCTAAAATTAGCCCAAACTTGTTCTCAAATTTGCTAAGAATGGGGAATAGTTAGATAAAGCCAATTGAAATCTAAATGATTTAGGTGCCTTGACACAGGTATGAAAATTGTCTCTTTCCCTGCAGAGATGTAATCACAAAATAACCAAGTCCTGCTTTCTATTTTATTGTATAAAGCACAGTGAGTGTGTGAGTGTGCATTTAATTTTAATTACCAGATTTCTACAAACATTTCAACTTTTGAAATTAAAAGGTTTTTTTTCCTTTTTAAATTATCAAATGGCAACCTATGAATAACGATTTCTTCAATAAGAATGTCACATGATTAACCATTAAAAACTCAAAATTACAGATCGCCTAGCACAATGCAGCATTCTCTTTGTGGTTTTCTAGATGGTATGTAAAAGAAAAGAAGAAACACAATTTAACCCTGTTTGCATCCCAAACATAAAAGATGTTCTAATCCATTGTAACCTTCATGGCCCTGTGTGTGGCAAGGTGACTTTCCTTTCAACATGACATGGATGTGAGTTACAGCATTTCAAACAAATAAGTAACCTTTCTGTTAACAAAAGCCAAGCATCTTTTGAGAACAGCATAGGGTTTTCAATGATGGCGTCTTTCCTAAACACAGAGCCAAACTCTGAGTGGCAAGGGAAAAAGGAAAAAAGTGACCATGGCAGGCTTGCAATTGCTGTTTGTAAAAGGCCTCCTTGATACTTGGGAACCCGAATGGCAGAGAGTTCCCCATATAGATGGCCGATTTCTCTAAATGGTATCAGGGCTCTTTGTGTCTAGACTTTATATCAATATTGCTATTTTTGCAGAGCATCTGCTTTCTTTCCTTTTGGAAGTCTAGATTTTTGGTGCATGCTATGCAGAATGTGACTGGCCCCTGGGGACTGAATCTCAAATGAGCTGCCTGGAAATATACTCCTACTTATTGTCCCAATCCAATCAAACACATCCTACGTAAGTCCAATGGGGGAGGGCCCTTGGAGTTGGTGACTGGTTTTCTGCAGACGATGACGCATGTACCTTTTCCCCTTCCTGATTTTGCTTTGTATCCTTTAGATATAATAAATCATAGCCAACTATACGACAATAGAATTAACCAATGATATGACTATAGGTTGAATTCTCTGAGTCGTTTCCATGAATCACTGAATCTGGGATGGTCTTGGAGACCCCTAAGAAAAAGAGGTAGAGAAATAATTCTTTTCCAGTGAGGATGCATGAATCAGCTTGATTTATTTTATTTTATAATGTTCCTGTATGTACTCAGATCCAGACACTTGTCATTGGTCTGGGTACCTTTGATCTAGATGCCTTTGCAACCGCTATGAATGACAAGGAGAGAAACAGCCCCCACTTGGGCCCTCTGCCAAGTCTTCCCAGAAAGGCCAGGATGTGAGGAGAGTAGGAGTCAGAGCACTGAAGACAGCCCTGGAAGGTACTGTTGGGCAGCCTGCCTGTCAGAATCCCACCTCAACCATTCCTAACCCTACAGCCTTGGACAAGTTACTTAGGCTCTTTGTGTCTCCATTTATCTGTAAGATGTAGATAATAATATTCTACCAAATGTGTAACAAGGATGACATGAATTTCAAGTACACGTACACATAAAACTGTAAACACTTAAAATGTTGTAAACACTTAAAATTTGTCATCATTACTTTCTTTTAGGTGGACAGGATTCAATCTATTGTCTTGAACAATTTAATCTGTTTTTAAGACTATTTTTATATTCAGAGCATAATTGAGAGCTATCCTTTATATCCCCTGCTGGACACAGGCAGAGCCTCCCCATTACCAACATCCCCTGACACAGTGGTGCACACGTTTCAACTCTTGAAACTCCAGTGACACATCCTTATCACCCAGAGCCCATGGTTCACAGTAGGGCCCAGCTCAGAGCTCATGTTCCCTGGGTTTCCATGCATCCGTGAATCCATCACTGTAATACCACATGGTACATTTCACCACCCTCCAAATCCCTTTTACTATGTTCAAGAATGTACTGATGATTTTCTTTTATAGCCTTTTAAAAAGTAGGCAAAGTCTGTGTAGTTTTCTTTAAAAAGCTTCTGAAACAGCCAAGAAGCTTATAAAGAATCAAGACATTTGAGCCTAGTTGGAAACTAATATCCCAGCGTAGATATCGGTGGGTAACAGGTAGATGGGCTGGGGTAAAATGCATTTGAGACATTCTAAGGTAAAATTCTATTTTGGGCACACTGACTTAAGCGGATATTGTGCACAGTGGGTTTCCAAAAGGGCATGTGGAATGTCAAGTTTCACAAACTCATTTAATCACAGAAATCTTCTTTATATGAGTATCATGCAGAGCGAGTGTTCTGCTGCTCCAGTTACAAAAGAAGTATTAAATCTTGCTTCATGTGATCTGCAATAAGAACCTTCTAATGATTAAGGATACCAGAGTGAATGGTTATAGACTCTGGGTTCCCAATGATCATGTGTCAACAGGGGTAAGGAAGAATATCGTGATAGAATTGTTTACATCAAGCTCTGTAAACCAAGGAAGGACTATCCTACACCTCTGGGTGGGGATCTGTGAGAGGAAATACTAATGAGGAGGCCCGGCGAGGCCTGGGTACATGAGGGAGACAGCCTCAGAGGCCCTGGAGGAGAGCATCTATCACCAGAGGCACAGCAGAGGGAAGTGGGCTTCCTGGAGCTCACCTGTGCCTCACATGAGAGCTCTTAGGTGTACAGGGCAGAGGCTCTCCCTTTCAAAGTACGCTAAATAAATTCAAACAAAACAGTCTTCGAAAAATATAGATGGCAATCAAGTCAACGTGAAAGGGCTGTGATTGAGGCAAGCGTAAGAATTAGGGTATATTCAAGAGATGGTTTCACATAATGTTCCCCTGGAAGTCTCATCCTTCCCTTGGTGAGATGCTAATAAAGGTTAGACAGCCAGTTTTAAGAATATAAAGTGAAGAATCTGTCACTCAGCTGTCAATGGAAACTGCCTGTCCATAATTCCCTGAACAACAGCTTTATATCTCAGCTCATGTTAATTAGTCTTCATGCTTAAGCCTAAAGATTTATGAGGCTCTGAATTTTTTGTCTCTCTTTTTTGGTTTTATTTTGTTTTGAAAAGAGATATACAAATATATGGAGTTGAACTTTAAATATTTTGTAGCTTTTTCTGATTTGCATAATAATCAAAATGTTAAATTTTTATAATTGCTAATAACACAGTTTGTCATTCTCTCTAAATTAACTATTTTGCCATATCTAAAAGTTATTGGCATGTAGCTAGGAAGAACTGGAAAAGAGCACAAAAAATAGAAAATAATAGAATTTGTGAGTTGAGGTAGATCAACGCAGATGTTTTCAACTGCAGACATTCTGTGAAAATTTAAATAGAATCAAACCCAAGGCTTTGTCAAATTCAAAAGGATATTCCAAGTGATTCTGATTATGAATTGCAATTATATTCATAAATTCATTATGAAGATGAACTGATTAAAAATTTTTAAAAACATGAGAAACAAGAGATATTAAAAAGCTCATAAGCAAATAATTTTAGAAAGTCAAACAAAATACTACCAACTTAAAATAGTGCTTTTGTATTTCCAGAACACTTACATGCCACGGTTTGATCATTACTACATGAAGATGAGAAAATCAGGGGCAGAAAACATGTGGAAATAAGGCTTGTATGTATGTAAACTAACAACTCAAAAAATAATTTGTAGTTGAAGAAAACAATCTATTACTTAAGAAAAAATTAAAATGTACAAATTGATAGCCAGGATTAAGTCTTAGTTATTTGACAGTCATAATTACCCGTCCCCCCAACTCCATTTTCCACCCTCCTACCCTCATCACTCGAGAATCAGTATCCTCATCTTTTAATTGTAATTAAAATACAAATTTCATCAGTAATCCATTTATGAAAAAAGTCATTCTATCTAAATGTCAATTGGAAGCCAATTTATGATTATTTTGACTGAGAAAATTGTATTTAAACCCAAATCTCCAGTTTCCTAAAATGTAACTGCAACACATTTACACAGGCAACAGTCAGTATGGAAAATGTAAACTGATGAACCATTTTCAGCTTTCAGATGGCACCTTTACAGCATTTTATATTTATAAAAGGGAGCACTGGGTTAAAATTTTAGATAATCTATCCTTGCCCATTGAGAAAAGGCTTCAAAAACTTAGGTATGGCCTTGCCAGTATTAGATGACAATGAGGAACCATCATCAGGAAACACTGGCTTAATAAAACACATTCATGTCATTTGCTTTAAAACTTTTCTATTTTCCAATTCAGAGAAATAAAAACGGGTAACAATCACCAGCCTGGATTTCTGTCTCAGCTCTTCTAATTTATACAGTGCTGGAATCACCTGGTAGCCTGGACCAACCTTGTGATGTCTGTACTGGAAAAGAAGGAGCTGAGCCTCAACTGAGTCCTGCTAGCCCCACTCCCCGTTACACCTGAGTTGGTCGTCTCTGGTCATCTCTGTAGCTGCCGTTCTTTGGGCACCATGGTCCAATACTCTTGGCCACTGTTTTGACACCATACAGTGTTCTTCCAGGTTGGAAGAATGAACAGAGAAGATTAAAATCAGAGGCTGAGCCTAGAGTCTTATTGCTCTCAGGATGAGAGTCATCTCGCCACTCTGTCCAGAACACAGCCTGTGTTGATCCAAGAACTCTAATGGAAAGCCAAAATACCCCCGTGTGGTATAAAGGAAGGCATTCTCATATCTAAAGGGTGTTACTGTCACCACGCTAACGGCCTACTACCAGATCATCTCAATTCTCCAATGATATATGACAGCTCAATCTACATCCTGTGATACGGCTTAAATATCATCCTGTGATCCTGCCTTTAGGTAATTTACCAATATTCGATTTTTGGTCATCTGGGGTCTGGCCCAACTAGCACCTTAACCTTACTGCCCCAGAATTGAGGGTGGTACAAGGCAAAATGGAAATGTGAAGGCAGAGTGTTTGGTCACCACATAGACTCCTATCACATTGTTGGTGACAGGGGCATTCATTCCCAGAGAAGCTAACAATTATGCAAGCACAACTGCTCCCCCCCAAAGCCAAAGGTGCTACCTGTTGAGAAATCCAAATTCCAACAACAGTCTTTTCACAAACAGCATGGACACGGATCCTACAGCTGTCAGCTCTACCATTTCACTCAGGAGCCTTCAGCTCCTGGGGCCTTAACATCCTCATTAGGAAATAAGGCTAATAATTTGTTTAATTTTTTATCATATTTTAAATTATATTTTTATTATTACATTTAAACATATTTATCTCCAGTCCTAATTATCCTCATTTATGGAAAAAAAATGTTATTCCACAACTTTTTAAGGAGTTATCTAAATATTGCAATGAGTTCCTCAATCTCTTAAATATTAAAGAAGCATACTCAAAAATTCCCTTCCTAGTGAAGGCCTTGCCAACTATCCAGCAGAGAGAGTATCAGGAGTTAGTTAGATGACATAGGACAGTTTCTCTTCCCATTTCCAGTAAGATAAAATGTATGGAAACATCATGGGTGGAATAATTATTAAGACTGAAATAGATAATTGAGTCTTGAATTAAAGAAACATCGAATGACCTAGAAAAATGAACATAAAATAACAAAGTGTACAGCTCTAAGAGACATTCCTCTCGTAATAGTGAACCAACAGAGAACAAATAAGACAAAGAGACAAAAGAGAAAGAGGGCCTGAGACTTTACAGCTACCTGGAAGGAGGCTGTAGAGGGTCAATTAAGAACTGCAAGACAGTCCCAAAGCCATCACCACACATAAATACATGCCGACTCCACAGTCCACCTTATGACTTTAGCCAACTTAGTTTTCTAAATTTCTTCTTTCATTTCACTCTCTTCACTAGAGACCCAGACCCGGTTGGGAGCAGGGCAGATCTGAAAGTGGGAGACAACCTTATTTTTTGAAAGAGAAGCTTAAAGACTGTTGAAGTTGGAGATAATGGCTTGTAAGAATTATGTGTAATGTTGCATTAACTTGTAATGATCATCATTATTAAAGCTACAGCCAAACACTCACCATGAGCTCTGTAGGACACATTTAACTATATAAAAGACATCATCTGTGCCCTCTAGGAACATGCCCTGAAAGTTCAAAAACAGTCAGTTCACATGAGCAAACTGAACTGCACTATACCTACCCTGAACAGTGCAGTTTAGAAATCAGAAGACTCGGCTAAACCTTACATTACAAACTAACCTTCAACAACTGTGAATTTATTTTTAGTGCTAAAAACAAGCAAAGGAATACAAGTTTATGATGAGGTATTAACCTAGAAGTTTGGTTTCACCCTATCCCCACTTCACTGCATCCTGATATAAAAGACCGGCCTCCCTTGTGCCCACATTCTGAACACAAATAATCAGATTGGTGCCACCAATTTTGACAAGCCAGTGGCGTTAAGAGCCAGGGAGATAAGTCACATCTGGCCAGATCTTCAACCTGTTTTTGACTATGCTTATCTCTGCCTCCCCCGCTGTTGCCTCTGTTCCCGAAAATATGATTAATATCTATGCATTTGCAAAACTCTGCCTTGTAAGCAAGGCTGAGGCTTTCCATCCCAACGAGGTGGAGGTATGGAGTTAATGAGAAGTGAGACTGTGGGGAATGAATAGGAACATGCCAATGTTAAGGTAATTGAGCATGAATATCAAACACTGACTTGGGAACAGTCTTCATTTGCTGAAGGAAAGTCTGATCAGCTGGTGGGCAGATGGAACAGGCACTGATCTGCATTCACTGCCAACCCCAGAATTTGTGCCTCACAACAGCCTATACTTCATTACCAGGGAACCTTTGTTTTCCCATCTACAATCAAGGTATTTTTCTCTACTTTTCCTTATTTTCTTACTTCTCCTTACACTTACATTCATCTTTCCCCCTCTCCTTCCTTTCTAAAAATGGACTCTTACGTTTTCTTTTTAAATTTGTCTCATGTCTCCCCAAGCCTTATAAAGAATTTAAGTATTATAATCTGAATGTCTGTTATTCCTTTTTTAAAAATGTGTAATTTGCCAGCCTCAGTTTAGAATAACACTGATGATGGTATTTCAGATAGAAGAATCAGTAGCGCTGTAATTTTTCCTTTAAAAACACTGCATTGCCTTCAAAACCCTGTGAAACCTTGAATTATTAATTACTTTAATGCACTTCTATGAGATTCTATCATCCCCAATTATATCACATAAATATTCTTATATGACAAGGATCACTGGAAGATTTTCACAATAGTGACAAAATGAACACCTTGATGATCATAGGCTATTCATAAATTGTATTGAATAGTTTTATTCAGAAAAGAGTAACAAGTATCAAGAAAACTAAACATTGTAGGGAAAACTTTCATTCTAAGTTTCTAGGAACACATATAATTATATATGAAAATGTTTTAGTAGTTTATAATGCAAAAAATAGACACAAATGTGTATCAAGTGATAATCAGTTAAGAAAAAATAGATTATATATGTTAAATAAAACTAAAAGGATTATTTGTGAAAAATATATAATAACTTGAGGACTATAGACAATAGAATTCTATTATATGAGTTTATGAAAACTACAAGCTCATGTAAAATATATGCCTTTATATGATTGATCAAATGCCTATTTGATGGTGATAGAATTTCTCTAAGATTGAGTTTTCATGTGTCATTTTAAAAATTTCGATTCTAGATATATATCACAATTTCTATAATAAAACAGTATGAAAGTAGCTAAACAATGAATTTCTCAATCCCTGTCTACAGACCAACGAGATCAGAATGAACACAGTGAAAGCAATTATATGAGAAAGATCTTGGCTATGAACGTGTTCATGGTTTACCTTAACACTGTAGAACTCTCGGACTTCAGGCCTGATGGAATCAAAGTCTCCATTGATGAATTCAGGCAAAAACCTGAAAGAAAACAGTTTGTTGCATGTAAGGAACCAGACCAGTACATTTACTTAATAAACTTTAAAATTATGACTATAATAACTAAACTAGAGAGAATACTAAGTTATTCCAAATGAAAAACAAGCAAGACTATTTTCACAGGGAATAGGATGTCAGATCATACACTCTAAGTTTCAATACTATATGATTGAGGCAAACTCTGCAGACGCAACCCATTCTTCAACTCAGACACATTGTCAGCCAATATTTATCTTCTTCAATAGATAAATACCAAAGAAGGTAATAAGTTTAAAAAAGCTCCCAATTCAAAAACCCTAGCACAAATATTTTTCCTGTACCCCTTTTTCCTTTGGCATACACACAAAAACTTACATTATTTTACTCTCATACAAGTTTGAATAGAGCAAATCATCAGGAGGATTCAGCAATCTATGCCAAGCCAAAGTCAGCTCAAATATGTTTTCCAAATATCCAACTGACATATTTCTAGAAATGGGTCTTCTGCATAGGTTGAAAGAGTCTGAGGTTCTAAACATAGGAGGGACTCCCAAATGCAGCTGTTTTAATGATACTATGATTAGCTTAGTTTCTTCCCTGATGTTTATTTTTTTTCCAAAACTCATTGTAAAAGCCTGCTCTATTCCATCTACCATAAACTATCACTTATTATTTTTATATAAAATGTTTACATGGATTTGTAGAATTTCTTCCCACTTAAAACACCTAAATGTGCAGAAAGAAAATATTCGTGATGACTTACTGCTCCTGCAAAACCCTTAGCTTCCTGAGGCCAAGAAAATCATATAATCAAGGGAATATTCATTTTCCTTTCCTACAAAAATACTCTTCTCTTCATATAACATGAAACTTCAATGAGCAGCCATTCTTCTACCTAACTGCTCTACTTTGAAAGGAGAATAACACTTCTATTATGACTGCTCAACAGGGCTGAACTGTCCAGGGCTGAACAAGGTCCCTAGTTAAAGGAAGATATCTCCCTAGATATTGCACATGGAAAGATATGAAGACCCAGAACCAGAAGACAACTCTAGGTAATAAAAGCCAAGACACAAGGGGCTATTTGGCTCCTGGGGAAATTCTACCAATATCCCCAAGGGCTCAAATAAGGATTCAGGCCCATAAAATTTTCAAGGAAAAATATCCACAGCTGCCACTTTCCACTTAACAGAAGAAAAAGAAAAATTCTTCATGCTTCACTTCTGTATCTGCAATTACCAGTTGAGGACAACTGACCTGGCGGCCAGTACACGGAACCAAGGGTGGAAAACCAGGGCAAAGGGGGCAGATAGAATAAGAAATATGGCTCAGAACACCTTGTACATGTGCTCAGAATAAAACTCGTAAAGATGAACATTAAAAAATAATACATTTACCTTGTCCTTGAATTCAATTTTTTATGGTTCTTAATCCAATTGGAAATGCTCTCTCTTAGGTCCAGTCTAATCTGAGTGATGTGTGTTGGGCAGATCTTCAAGCTACACAGTTTCCTAGCACTCAGTGGCAAGAGCAAGATCTGTGCCACAAAGAACTGCTACAAAATATCTTTCCAGAAGAGATCTTAGTGGGAGATCTCTTTGAAAAGATCTCTTTGGTATAGATCTTTTCTGGAAAGATCTTTTGGACCTAGTCCATCAGGTAACAATTTAGTCCTTTTTTTTCTATGGGTCTTCTTTTCTTTTTTTAAATTTGTTATATATGACAGCAGAATGCATTACAATCCATATTACACATATACAGCACAATTTTTCATATCTCTGTACACAAAGTAGAGTCACACCATTCATGTTTTCATAGATGTACTTAGGGTAATGATGTCCATTTCATTCCACTGTCTTTCTTAGCCCCTGCTCCCTCCTATCCCCTTTGCCCTATTTAGAGTTCATCTAATCCTTCCATGTCCCCCTCCCCCAACCACATTATGAATCAGCATCCTTAAATCAGAGAAAACCCTCAGCATTGGGGTTTTTTTGGGATTGGCTAACTTCACTCAGCATTATATCCTCTAATTCCATTCATTTACCTGAAAATGCCATGATTTTATTCTCTTTTATTGCTTAATACTATTCCATTGTGTATATATACCACATTTTCTTTATGCATTCATCTATTGAAGGGCATGTAGATTGGTTCCACAGTTTAACTATTGTGAATCGTGCTGCTATAAACATTGATGTGGCTGTGTCCCTGTAGTATACTGTTTTTAAGTCCTTTGGGTATAGACCTAGGAGTGGGATAGTTGCACAATCTCTTCAATGAGATCAGAAAATTTCCCAAACATAAAAAATGAATTGGAAAATCAAATACAAGAGGCTTACAGAACACCAAATGTACAAAATTACAACAGATCTACACCAAGGTACAGTATAATGAAAATGCCTAGCATACAGAATAAGGACAGAATCTTAAAGGTCACAAGAGAAAGGAATCAGATCATATATGGAGGAGACCAATGTGTATCTCGGCAGATTTTTCAATCCAGAGCCTCAAAGCCAGGAGATTCTGAAAGACAATGGATGCCAACCAAGAATCTTATATCCAGAAAAATTAAGCTTTAGATTTGATGATAAAATAAAAACCTTCCATGATAAACAAAAGTTAAAATACTTTATAGGTAGAAAGCCTACACTCCAGAATATCCTTGGCAAAATATTCCATGAAGAGGAATTGAAAAACAACAATGAAAATCAGCAGAGGGAGGTACTACACTAAAGGAAAAACTAATCAAAGGAGAAATCAAGTCAAGTTAAATACCAAAAGTAAACAAAAATGGCTGGGAATACAAATCATCTCTCAATAATAACCCTGAATGTTAATGGCCTAAACTCACCACCAAAAGACATAGACTGGCAGATTGGATTACACGCACAAAAAAAGATTCATCAATATGCTGCATTCAAGAGACTCATCTCATAGGAAGAGACATCCACAGACTGACAGTGAAAGGTTGGGAAAAATCATACCACTCACATGGACTGCAGAAGCAAGCAGGGGTTTCCACCCTCACATCAAAGAAAGTAGACTTCAAGCCAAAGTTAATCAAAAGGGATAAAGGATATTTCATACTGCTTAAGGGAACCATTTGTCAACAAGACATAAGAATAATAAATATATACGCCCCAAACAATGGAGCATCTACATTCATTGCACAAACTCTTCTCAGGAGTCAAACAAACCACAGCACAATAATTCTGGGTGACTTTAACACACCTCTTTAACCACTGGAGAAATCCTCCAAAAACAAGCTGACCAAAGGAACTACAGAACTCAATAATACAATCAATAACTTAGACTTAACTGACATATATAGAACATTTCATCCTTCAACAAATGAATACACTTTCTTCTCAGCAGCACATGTATCCTTCTCCAAAATAGACCATATATTATGCCAAAAAGCAACTCTTAGCAAATATAAAAAAAAGTAAACAAACTACCCTGTATTCTATCAGATCATTATGGAATGAAATTAGAAATCAATGATAAAATAAAAAATAAAAGCTAATCCAACCCCTGGAGACTAAATAATATGCTACTGAATGAACAATGGGTTACAAAAGACAACAATTTAGTCCTTTTGAAGAGCCATAATAACAGAGCAACAATTAGACGAATGGCTACTGATCTAATTATGTTACATAAAGGGAAGAATATTTTTGCAGGAAGTACTTAAATATTCCCTTTGTTTTATTATACAACATTCTTGGCCTCAGGAGGCTAAGGTGGTTTTGCTGAAGCAATAAGTTATCAGGGGCATTTCACTTCTCCACATTTAGGTGTGTTAAGTGGTAAAAAATTCTACCAGGTCATGTAAAGATTTTATGTAAAAATAATAAATGATGATATTTGTACGTATAACAGAGTAGGCTTTCTAAAATGAGTTGCATAAAAAATACACAGCCTGGAAGAGAGGTAAGGCAACTTTCTACTACAAGAAAGATGTTAGTTTGAATGATCTAGACCAAATAATTTTTTTCATTAACCAATTCATTATACAAATAATTGCAGCACAACTATGTGGCAGAGACAGTTTATTTCAGAATAAGGCAGAATTGTAAAGGAAATGGAAGTACATAGGCTTATAAATTGCATTGTCTGATTTCAACATCTTCCTATAAAAGTTCTTCCCCAAAACATTCCTGCACATCATATCTACAGTTTTCAATTTTATTTTATACCTATTTATTCTGTATCTTATATTTTGCCCCTATTGGAAACAAAAATCGACTATTACTTCATTTTTCTTTATATTTTTTTTTCTGTAAAATGAATTCACTCAGTTTTGAATTTTCTTTAAAATGCTTCCACATCACCACCAATTAACCTCAGGAAATACTTACAGGGACCACAGAATATTGATTTTGGATGAAGGATGAAGTAAGTAATTCCTGAAATATCCCTATTACCCTCTGTAAGGAACTAAGATCAAAGACATCAAGTGAATTTGTGGACAGGGCCTCGTCTACTTCACCAGGCAAGAGGGCTACTAAAGAACTTTTGGTTTTGGACTGTCTGGTTCAAGTAACTTCCTAATAAGACTGACCTTGAGTTGCTCTCCAAATCATAGTTCCTCAGATATCTAGAACCAATTTGGCAGTTTCGAAATAGCATATTGATTTTGACAATAGATAAAATTGAAAAATAAAAGTTGGTGCACACAGGCAGCTGAGCATCTGTCCCCTTAGGACAGATCATTTTAGAATTAGATCTTCCTTTATCTTATATTGTGAATAATAAAAGAAAGCAGTCATCTAATTCACTTATATTTTCATATAAAATATTAATAGGAAAACAAAATTATATAGATAAATAACTAACTAACTCTGGTTAACTTTCAAAATAATTTTCTCAAATGTACTACACATACGTATTCAAATAGAATCATGATGCCTATTTCTACAGATACCTATGGCAAAAATATACCAGTAGTCATGCTCAAATGACTACCATAATTATAACTTTTCATCATATAATACATTAGTTTTTGAAACTCTCTGAAATATACTTTTTGACACTGCAATTAAAAGCCCATCTCACTTTTTCCCAGGTGCCTGTTGCCATGGAACCTGGGCATTGTGAGGAGGTGCTCAATGGGATGACACTTTACAGATGTGGATGAGCTACATTCTGATTTCATGACAGTTTACCTAAGATTATTTTTAGAACTCTTTGGGGACTGACTACACATAGCAGCAGACTATGGATGTGTGAATTTGTGTAGCCACCAGTCCCTTTTCTGCCTACCACTGACACAGATCACAAATATATACCCTTTTGTGTCAATCTAAGGAAACTGACTCATTAATACTAAACAGTGTCCCAATCTCTTAACTCTTACTGCACTTGTCATTTACAAAATGTAAGTCCAAAAAGGGCTGAGATCTATAATGAACAGATGATCCGTTCCATTTAACAATAATCAGAGAAGCTGATGTATTTAGAAAATATGGTACCAAGTCAAACACAAGATTAGAAGATAAGGTCTTATGAAAGGCAGAAGTTCTCTGATCCTGGTGAAGGATGCTGTCCCTGCATAAAGCCGTTCTTGCCCCCAAGCAAGACACTATCATTCCCCTAACCTTCAATAGCATGAAATTTGTTACTTTTCATTTCATTTTAAGCAGTTTCTGTACATGTCCTTTGCCTTCGATCAGTTGGCGTGTTCTTTGAAGTAATATCTGTCTCTGATGGACCTCCTATTCCCCAAGCACCAAGCGCACAGATGCTGAAAATGATACAATAAAATGAAGAAGTAGAAGAGGAGGAACACGAGCAGGAAGAGGAAGTAAGAAGAAATGAAAGGGAGAAAAGAGGGAGGAGACGGAAAAATCAGAAAGGGGGTGAAGGGTAAAGGAGAGAAGAGGAGGTAAAAAAAAATGGCCAAGAAAAAGAAAAGCCACGAGAGGGAAGAGAGGAGAAGGAGGAGGCAGGAAAGAACAGCAAATCCCGTAGGTGCTCACTATTACCACTGCCCTCAGCATCTCAGCTGTCAATCAGTTAGATTTTCTTCATGTGTAAAATGAGGACAATTTAGAGCGGTGATGAGGATTAAATATGTAAAGCACTTAGAAAATGCCTGGCACACAAGTAAGCACAATTAAAACTATTCAGTTAAAATATAATTGATTAGTGGAGAAGCCGAGTAGCTTGCTGTAGTTTATAAGGCTGAAAGCAAAAAACAAACCCAGGCAGCCCCACCTTTGTTCTTTTTCATGGCTCAGTGTACAGCCTCCCACATACCCACGTTTATTAAACAAACAGTGACATTCTCACAGAGAGCTCTCTACTTAATGCACAACATGCTACTGATTGAGCTGGGCACTATTAACCGGTATAATTTATAAGGTTTTCCCATGGGCTGAAGGAGGATTTTTGTCCAATTCTAAAAGTAGAACAGTATTTTGACAAAAGGTTACTGTTACCTTGTCTTAAGAGAAGAATGTGTGAGAACATAGTTGATGAAGACTATGACTCTAGATACAAGAAGAAATAGTACCCAGTCTGCAGAGAGGAGGAACTGATCATTCACAGACTTGGGCCAACATTCTCTGCAGAAGTGCCTAACTTCACTCAGGGTTGAGAGAGAAGTGAGGATGATGCAAAAATACAATAAGGAGAAATGTTCCCACATTTTGACTCAGTGACAGATGCAATCAGTTAAACGGTTTTCATAAATAAGCCTCAAAATATAGTAGTGGTATCAAGAGGTATGTCAGTGTTTGAGTAACTTTGGATAAGAGAAAGAATCTTAAGAAAAGCACCATACACACAATGATAAATGAGCTGACCCATATATTTGACTACATAAAAGTGCAATGACACGTTTGTGGAAAGAAAGACAGGATAAGGAAAGTCAAATTATAGCACCTATATATGCAAAATATATAATACTGAGGGACTGCTGTCCTTAATATAAGAGGAGACCTCCAAAGGGGGGAAGGGAAAAAATCCAATAGGAAAAGTTATACAAAATGAGAAGAGCTATAAGATTGTAAAAACATGTAAATCTAAATAATTATCAAGCGGATAGAGATTAAAGCATTACTAGCATACTATTTTGTATACCCTAAATTGTCAAAAATGAAGATGCATGAATGACCATGAAGGCTGAATGACAATATGCATCCCTCGTAGAACAGTGGGACTGTGGATGAGTACCGTCCACAAAAATGTAATCCCACACAGAGATCCAATCTATTAAAAAATACACTCAAGATATCTGAACAAGAAGAATAATGTTCAACAAGATATTACATGAAATGTGTCAGAAAGTATCAAGTGAGAGAAATGTGTAGCTTTGTGATGAGCTGACCTCTCTCTACTATCCTAGAAAAAATGTCCACCATGTGCTATTAAATAACACAGGTGATATCTAGAAAACCATGTTCATTGTCATCTTGATTGAGCTGTTTTAACACAATACAATAAAAACAAAAGTATGTGTAAATATATTAGCAAACTTTATACAAGCATGAAAGAATATATGAAGTTGAATAAATCAAGCTGTTCACACTATCTCAAGGAATAAAATTAATTTTTCTGTGAAAAATGTCACAAAGCATATCTTGAGGGCCAAGGGTGTCGAACAGTCATGAAGTACTTACCTAGCATGCACAAGGCCCTGGGTTTGATGCCCAGAACTGCCAAAATAAAACACATCTTAATTTAATTTGATGACTAAAAAGAAAATTAATTATGATGCTTGGAACAGCCAATGAAAAAGTGAGGACAAAATTAGAAATTAACTGGAAAGTCCTAGTCCCAGAGAAGAATGCTAAATAGTTATTAATGGTCACTGAGGTTTGTTCTAATTGAGTCTTCTAGTCAAATCCTGTATAGGATAAGTAATGCCTCATGTCTTAAGATACTTCACTTCATCTTCTCAAACTGAGTATCCCTGAAATCATACCACATAACAGAAAATAACTTTGTCTCCCAAAACAATTATTCAACAATTTCTATAAAACCTAATGAACACTCAGAGAAAACAACAATAATGAAATAATGGCAAAGGAAATACAGATGAAATTATCACATCATACAGTTAAAAAGACTGGGGAAAGAGAAGGGAGCAATGATAAAGAAAATACATATGTAAAACTTTGCCAAAAAACCTCTTGATTTAGACATAGAAGGGAATAAAAAGAATCTGTACGAGGAAGGAAAAGCCAAGGGCTCTCACCCTGGAGAAACCTTTTCAAAGACATACTGAGTCTCTGTTCTGTGCCTGCTTCAGTATTTTATTCGTACAATTATATGAATGATTATAATTTTAGTTAATTTCTGTAACACTTCTATAAGGTTAATTTTTTATCATTTTAATTTTATGGTAGAAAGTCAAAAATGAGAGACATAGAGCCCTGCATAGGTGTCACACAGCTTCAAAAGGTCCTCCCTCCTGCTCCCCCTGAATGCACTGAGCAAAGAGTGCTCTGACTGGCATGGGGAAATCTTGCTCCTCCTCCCTCACAGGATGCATTTTCATTTCTTCCCAAATCCTGGCCCTTATTTGGAATCCACTCCACTTGCATGCCCAAAGTCGCATGGTAACAGAACAGCAGTGTGAGGGTTCCTCACGGCCAATCATCATCAGAAATACCCAGAACATGCTTCTTGATTTATGGTTTGTTTTAATGAATGGAGAAGTGGGGAAGAGAGGCACAAACACAAAATCACATGAGGCTTGTTGAAAGGATACTGCATTCTAGTTGGTAAACAAAGACATGAATATTCAATTCTGTAACTGAGCAATCAACATCAGCAGTGTGAATTTTATGGGTCAGTAAGAAATTAAAATACACAGGCTCCTCACATCTGCCTACTTGATGGTTAGAGGGAGATCTCTAACCTCCTAGAAATCCAGACAAAATATGTGCAACAATGGTACGTAGACACTGGACAGCAGCCCAGGACAGGGACTGATGTGTGATTCTATGGTGGTGGACACATGATGTCATTGTGCAATTGTTCAAACCCACAGAACACATGACTCCAAGAGTGCACTTATGAAATCTGGGTGACAATGACTCACCACAGTAGGTTTACTCACCCTTGCAGCAAATGTTCCACTTTAGTGGGGGATGCTGATCATGAGGAAGCAGAGCATGTGTGGGACAGGTGGTAACTTGGATATCTTTATGACTTTCTCTTGATTTTGCTATGAAATTAAAACTGTTCTTCAAAATTAAAGCATTTAAAAAGTGGATAAAGAATCTTAACAAGAGATAAAACAGTGTGGCAATCAAGCATAAAACACAGAGTTACCATTTCACCAGCAATTCCATTCCCAGGAATGTAGGTGACAGAAATTATCACATATATGCAAACAAAATCTTATAAAATAATGTTTATAGCAGCATTAGTTACAATAACCAATAACCTAATGTCCATGGATGGATGAGGAATGATATGTGATACAACTTGTATCACCCTCAAAAATATTTTAAGTGATTCTATACGGATATATTAATATACATTAATATCAATGTACGTAGCACCATTCACAATAGTCAAGTTATGGAACCAGCCCAGATGCCCATCAACAGACGAATGAGTAAAGAAAATATGATATATCTGCACACTGGAGTTTGATTGAGCCATTAAAAAGAATGAAATTATGGCATTTGCTAATAAGTGGATGAACTAGAGAACACCATGCTAAGTGCTAAGATCCATGCTAAATAAGCCAGATCCAGAAAGTCAAGAGTCAAGTGTTTTCTCTTGTGTGGAAGCTAGACCAAAATAAGGAATTAAGGGGTGTGTGTTGGGGTGGGGGTGGGGGGATCCCATGAAAATAGAAGGGATATCAGTGGAACACAGAAAGAGATTGAGACAGGGGAAGAAGGAGGGGAAAGTGAAAGAATGGTGGAATGAAACTGACCAAATTATCCCATGAGCTTACATGAACAGTGATTTTTGCCTTTATGTATATCTATAATGCAGTATTAAAAAACTATTGTATGATTATGTCCAAATGAACCCCAATATTTTGTATAACTGTATTGCATAAATAAAAAAGATATTAAGTGAAATATATCCAAAAAAGTTCATATATAATATGATTCCAGTTATTAGAAGGTCCACAGTAGAGAAACTGATAGAGACGCAAGTCAAGAGTGGTTGAGGCAAGGGGAAGGAAGTGGGGTGAGAGCTGGAGGGGAGTTCCTTTTGGAGGGGGTAAACTGCTGTAAGACTGGCAGCAATGAGTCCATTGATCCACATCCTTGCCGACACTGAGACATGCTGGTGGTTGCACAGAGACTGTGCACTCTAACCAGACCGACTTTGGAAGGTGAACCCTGCATCATTGCACTGCTCTGAGGACAGGAAACACCCACCATGAGGACAAGATCTTCCCTAGACAAGGTCTTTATATACCACCACACCAGCCACCACCAGAAATTCCTTGGAGAGACCCTATTCAAGGCTGGGATCAGCATTTTTTTCCTTGAAGAGTGAGAATCAATTCTTCAGGCTTTGTGGGCACACAGTCTCTGTCACAACTGTTTAACTCTGCCATGGTAGCATGGAAGCAGCTGGAGGAACAGGAAATCAGCACATGGCCGAGTTCCCACATGGCCACTCAGAGGCAGGCTGCACACCACTGTCTGCCAACACCTGTTCTAGACCATAAAACAAGACCCCATAGACTCGATAGGAACAAAATCATTCCAAGTATGCTCTACACAGAATTTTCTTCCTTTTCTCCCTTTTGTAAAATAATGAACGGTAATGAGTACTTACTGCATGACTAAGAGGACAAATTAGTTGCAACTTTATATTATTATTATTTATACTTAATAAACTTTATATTATTATTATACTTAATAAAACTGATTTAATTAAAATCAATTAGATATATTCTTAAGGTAGGTTAAATTTTTCAATTTTCCTACGTACATTTTATTCTACTTATTATTTACACCAGCTTAACCTATTGCCTCAATGGGTTATATATTAATCACATATCAATATTTATTTGTACAAATGCAGTGAATATAGAGATAATTTAATTTAAACACACCACAAACTTTGAAAAAAGATGCATTGAAGAAAGTCACTCTCATGATGACTGACATGTTGATTCCAAAATGTTACAAAGTTATTAGTCCTTGAAAATAATATTTAATGCCAATTTAATGATCACATTTTAATCAAAGAATTTTAATTTTCAGTGTAACATCTGATAAACACTAATCCACTCCAAGCCTAGTACGCTCCATCAGAAATTACTCCATTGCCTCTCCTTTGCTGAATACTATACCCGAGGGTGGGGAATATGCTGTCAGTGGCTTCCATTGCACACGAGAATGGATTTTCTACATGAAAAGAAATTCTGCATGTGCCTATGACTTTCAAAGCTCAGGATGTCAATGTTCAGACAATTCTACCTAAATGACCTACATTTTCTGGGAATGAGATTATTCCCATTCCAGAAAATCAGTTTACATTTTTAATGAATGACCTATGTAGGTAGAACCAAGGATGTATGAGATACAAAGAAGAAAAAAAATAGTTTGACAGCAAAACTGAAGGAAAAACAGTTGTGAAAGAAAAGCAATTTTATAAATATATCATCAACTCTTTGCTCAAACTGTAATATCTTCTTTGCTCTAGAAAGAGAAAAATAAATCAAGACTACAAATAAGAATAAATGCTGGAGAGGATGTGGGGGAAAAAAGAAACATTTATACACTTTTGGTGGAATTGTAAATTAGTAAAACCACTATGGAGATCAGTACAGATGTTCCTCAAAAGACAGAAACCACATATGACCCAGCTATATCCACTCCTCAGTATTGGTCCAAACAAATTAAAGTCAGCATACTATAGCAATACATACATACCCATGTTTACAACAAGGTGAGTCCTAAGAGCCAAACTGTGGAACCAGCCTAGTGTTTATCACAGGTCGAATAGATAAAGAAAATGTGGTATATATACCCAATAAACTTTTGTTCAGTCATAATGAATGATCATCTCATTTGTAGGAAAATGGATAGAACTGGAAATAATCATGTTATATAAAATAGGCCAGACTCAGAAAGACAATGGTCATATGTTTTCTTTCATATGTGGAAGGTAGACAGGAAATAGTAACAAAAGGGACTTTATAAAAGTCACAAGTAAGATAGAAGAAGTAGTAGACCGGCAGGGATGAGCGAAGAGAGAGGAGGTAGGTACTGGGAATGAAGCTGTTATAGGCACATATTAATATGCCACAATAAAACCCACTATTCTGTATAATTAATATGCACCAATAAAACATTTTAAAAGAGTAAAATAAATAAGTCAGGAAAACTTCAGGAATATTTGCATTATAAACATGAATGGTATAAATATGGTATGCATATTAAATTATATAATATACAGATATAAAAAGTGAATCCATTAAAATAAATTCTTATATTTTGCATGCAACCTCACAACTATTCTCTGAGTTGAAAACAGTGTTATGACCTAAAATAAGTTTGCATGAAAAGAAAAAGTTTTTCTACTAAATCACATAAATCATACAAAGTGTTTCTAAAAAAAAAATTTATAATACAAATTACACTTAAGCATATAAACTGTAGTGATTTTATTCTCTTTCAATATTCCTTCAAGATGATATTCTTAAAAGACCTACTACCAAATTTTTGAATGGGAATGAGTTTTGTTCAAAAATTGAGTTATAAGATACAGCGGGTCACCACTGACTTAAGGCTTTTGCTGTCCCTGGGAAAAAGTTTAATGTAAAACACTTCTAACAAATCACCACCATCTACTGCTCTAAGAGAGTCATTCTATAAGCTGGTTTAGTCAACCTTTCTAATTATCTTTCCAAAATTCTCTAGAATCATTACACAATCTTAATTTTAAAAGACTGAAGCCAATACTTAAGTTGTTTTTTTTTTTTTTTTTCAGTGTTAGGGACTAAACTCAGGGCATCAAGCATGCTAGACAAGTGTTTCACCACCGAGCCACACCTCAATCCTTATGTCTTATATAAATTTGATTAAATCCTAGATAAAACAAAGTTAGAAGAACTAGATTTTAGACAGTTGGAATTGGAGGTGATATCTGTTGGGGTGCCTAGGAATAGCAAAAGTTGTAAAAGCAGAAAGAGAGCTAGAAAGTCAGAGCTAAGACCACACATTATAGGAATCCCAGAGAATGCATTCCGATGACAAAGGCTTACGTGTGCCTTGCTCAAAAACTGGTGAATCCTCCATATACAGAATACTCAGTTCAACTTCTATTCATTTAACATGTTATATAAGACTTATCACCGTCCTTAAAGGTGTGAACACAGGTGAGCATTACAAACACAACATTCTACGGAAAGCTGTAGAGGCACAAGAGCCAAGAGCCAGGATTGGGGAACGAGTACAGGAAGAATAAAGGAAAGATGCGTCCTAAATTGGTACTGCAGGGAAAGTTAAAATCAATACATGAAGTCATGGGAAGAAGGTCAGAGCTTAAAACAACAATGGGAAGAACAGAAAGAAAACAAAGGCGGTCCAGGAAATCCCATGCATGGAGTGTCACAGGATGGCAGGAAGGCACTCTCTTAAGTTCTTAGACCAGCCATCTGATTATGTCCTTCCAGATTGCATATGGTAGAAATCAATCCTCAACAGGATGGCACTCAGAGGTAGGGTATTTAAGAAGTGATTAGGCCATAAGGGCAACTCCCAGTTCTCCCCTAGAAACAGAGGTAGGGGTTTTGGGGGAGGCCCAAAGCTTGCTTGGTGCTTCTACAACATGAGTACACAGGAGGCACCATGTGTGCTCCAGGAAAACATCCCTCTCCAGATACAGAATCTGCTGGAATGTTGTTCTTGTCCTTCTGGGCATCCAGAACTAAGAGAAAAAATAATGCTGTTTTTCTGCAGTTTCGTTTACATTATTTTGTTACAGCGGCCCAAACAGACTAAGATTTATCATCCAGTCACTTGTACCCTCGTGTGTTGTAATCTTTAAAGGATGAGAGAATGACGTCTCGGGCGCCCTTCAGAGCAGGCCTTTGTAAGCTATGTTCAGTCAAAGTTGTATTAGGTCAACTTTCCCTTCTGCTCTTTGCAGAAATTATTTGTTTTCCAAAAGAGGCAGAAGGGGTGGGGAGGGGAATGAGAGTGGCTATAGGAATGGAAAGCAAAGCATGGGCTTATTTCCTAGAAGGAAGTGGCGGTTGTCAGCAGGCAGGAAGTGCCAGGAAGTGCCATGAGTAGCTGAGCAGCCCAATGCACTGCAGAGTGGAAGGTCTCCTCTTATTTACAACAAGAAAAAACCCAAAAGAACATACAGAGGTTAATGCTAGTTCTTCACCTTAACAAATATAAAAAGAGAGCTCACTGATAGTGAATCACTTTGTGTAATTTATTTGCTTTGTGCTTCTCTCTGTGATTCAGCTGAGACATAATATACAGAATTCAATAAGTACAGCCAGTGATAAACGCCATTAGGGTCACTAATAGGCTGTCTGCTCCTCCTGAGCTTCCTATTGCCAAGTGCAATAAGCTGTCTGGCTACAGCTTCTGCTGGCATATGGTGTTTTTAATCTCAATCCTGCTTTTACTTCCACAGTTTCCCCCATGGCAAGAGCTAAAGTTTTACTTAAGAAAATGTTGAGGAAAATATTTCTTAAGTAATACGCTAAATATATAGTAAATACTTAAAAACAGAAACTGGCAAGGATAGAAAATTATGCTTCCAACCATTACACATGGACGTGTAAACTATAGTCCTAAAAGACAGAGACTAAAGCCTCCCAGTTCTCCCCATGAAGATCTCTCTATTACAGGAATCCCAAAGAATGCATTCAGATGACAAAGGCTTATGTGTGCCTTGCTCAAAACCATAGAATCATTAGATGATCAATATCACTAACAAAAATAAAAGGACTACTTGGGAAATAAAAGAAATCCAAAATACAAAGTGTGAGGGTACTCATTCAAATAGAGTTGATGCTTCAAATGGAAATAAAATCAAATAGAAAATATAATGTAGACAATAGACATGACACCAAAGACACCCAAATCTAAATATCTCAGTATATAAATAATCTAAAATCATTATAAACACACACACACTTAAGTATTTCCAGCCTCCAGAGACGTCCAGGTTACTAATCTGATGTTCAGTTTTCCCATGCTACTTTGTTCAACAGAAGCACCACTGGACACCATTGGACACTTTCTATTCCTTCTCATTTTTCATGTGACTTAAGGATGAGGACCACAGTTTCTTGGTTTCCTCTAGTTCAGTGGTTATTCCTGTTGTATCCTTGTTAGTCTTCAATGATCTCAGACTTTTTAACACTTGAATTCCCACAGCTCAATCCCTGGACTTTGCTGCTCTGATTTCTGCAGTTTGTAGGTTATCTTACCAACTCTTGCGGACTTAAAGGCCTTTACATGCTAATGACTATGAATCCTGCAGCTTCTCTCCGCTCAGACTGAAGTATCCAACTCAAGTGGCCCATTCAAAAGTTTTGTGGGTAAATAACTCAAACTCTATGCATACTTTACTGAATCTCTGCTCTTTCCCCCAAAGAAATTGCTCATTTTACAGTCTTATCAATCTTACCTAAAACAATTTTTTTTTCCAGTTGCTTAGTCCAAAATCCTTGGAATCATCCTTGACTCTTTCTTTTGGCACCACAATCAATTTGTCTGCACATTCCACAGGTTCTTCTTTCAAAATATATTCCCCATTTGGCTCTTTCTTACCATCCGCCATGTCACAACCCTAAGAAGACAGCTACTGTCACTCCACTGCTCAAAACCCCACAGTGGCTTCCCGTTTCACAGTAAATCATTACCATTAACAATGAAGCCCTTCACCATCACATACTCTTCTAAACCACTCTCCCTCCTGAAATCTTCCCCTTATTCTCTTCATGATAACTTAGAAAATTAACTGTAATTTTTTTCTCCTTCTCCAATAAACCCCTTTATAATATAACTTCACAGATTCTTCTATCAGAAGGTGCTGATAAGAGTCTGTTTCCCCATGATGGAATTGGATCAACCTGGTCATTTGCTTTGACCAACAAAATGCAAATGAAATGACAGTGTGTCAGTTATGAACCTTAAAGAAGCTGTAGCCTTCCCTTTGGTCTCTGAGAACTCTCATTGTTGCCCTGAGAGCAGTACTGGGCAAGCCTAAAGGACAGAGAATGAAAGACAAGAGTCAGCTGCTCACCTTATTATTGGCTAACCTCCAAACTTGTAAGAAAGTCCCATCTATGTGCTAATAACATCAGTACATCCACCCAACTGTGATACCCTGATACTATAAGGAATATATATGTCTTTATCCCTTGGCTTCTGACATAAGAACTTCTAAGACCACTGGAGTCTTCACTGATCAGTGTCCTTTTGCTGATGTGATGACTAGTAGCTCAGGGTTCCTAGAATAGCTCCAGGTTGCAGGCTAGTCTCAGAAAGACCAAAGTATGATTAGAGGATTCGGACTTTCAGCCCCAGTCCCTTGCCCAAAGGGAGTGAGTAGGGCTGGGGACTGAGTTAATCGGCAGTCGACAGTGACTTGATCAGTCATTTCTACGTAATAGAACTTCCATAAAGATTCCTAAATGATGGAGTTTAAAGAGCTTCCAGGTTGGTGCACACATTCACATGCCAGAAAGGCGATATATCCCAATCCATGGGGGACAGAAGCTCCTGCCCTAGCAACCTTCCTGTCCCCAGTTCTGTGAGCCGTTACAACAAGTTGTGAAATGTGAGGAAGAGGTTCTGTGAACCCCCAATTTGGAGTTGAGTCAGACATGATTTAGTCAGCATTTTGTTGTTGTTGTATAAATAACAAAAATACCTGATAAAAACAATTTGAGAGGAGAAAATGTTTTGGGGGGCTCACAGTTTCAGTGGTCTCAGTCCACAGGCAGCCAGCTGCATTCTTCAGGGCCTGAGATAAGGCAGAACATCATGACGGAAAAGTGTGGTAGGTGAAAGTGGCTGGGGACATGGCACCAGGAAGCAGACCCCCTCACCACAGACAAAAGATATATCCCAAAGGCACACCCCAATGACCCACCTCCTCTAGCCACACCCTACCCCGTAACCCAGTCATTTCACCTCTGAACTTTCCTGCATTGTGTCACACCTGAGCTTTTAGGGGACACCTCATACCAACCCTAAGACAGAATGGTGAGTAACCTGGGAACCCATTAATTCTGATTTTCTAAGGAAAGGGACAGGTTTTTGGGACCAACCCCTTAACCTGTGGGGTCAAGGCTCATTCCGGACACTGAATATTAATTTGAATTAGTTGCAGGACACCTAGCTGGGGGTTTGAATTGACGCGCAGAATTATTTGGTGTAAAATCCACACGTTTCTCTCAGAAGGGTCGTGTACACAGGAACTGATAAAGCACAGGATTGAGGACGAGGTTCTGGGAACCTCTGGGATTGATAAAGTTTTCCATTATCAATTACTTGACTGACAGATGAGTGAGCCCAGAAGATCAGCCTTGCTGACCCTTGGACTTGTGAGAAAATAAATGTCATCGTTTAAAGCCACGATGCTTTGGGGTGGTCTGCTATGTGGCCAAAGCTGATACCAACTTGCCCATCACTGGCTTTCAGGTGGCTCTCTCTCTCTCTGGTCTTAATTCAGGTCACTTGCTCAGTAAGGGCCCCGCCCTTCAATTGCTGCTGACCTACCACAAACATGTTACCCCTTCTCCAGCTTCAGTTTCTTCCTGTTTACTAGCAACACACTTCACATTTTAATTTACTTATCTCTATGAAGTCAGGCATTATGTTCCCTACGGTATCTCAAATGCCTACAATAAGGTCTGTCACACAGCTTCGCTGCATAATCTAAAAGAACATAATTTCTCATATGATATACAATAAAACAACATAATTGCTCATATGATAAATCAGTAAAAACCAGGTTTGGGCTGGGGATGTAGCTCAGTGGTAGAGCACATGCTGAGCATCAGGGAGGCCTGGGTTGGAGGCCCTGCAACACAAAAAACAAAACAAAACAAAAAAACACACACACACCAGGTTAATAACTCTGGCAAGAATACAGAGAAATATAAGTTTTTTCACTTTGTTTATGAAATAGCAGAGAAGAACACACACTCTGGAAATAAAGCTATCAAACTGAATTCAAGTTTGTTTTTTAAACATTACTTTGATGCAGGTCTTTTATTCCTAAGAAATTACCCTAAGTGTCAGAAACTCAAAGTTTTATTTATATTGTTCATCAAAACTTTACTTAGAAAAAATTATAAACTGTGTACATTTCTGATATATATAGAATAGCGATAAAAATGTAACTATTTATAGTGACATGGTAATATGTTCTTAATATATTATAATGAAAATGGGCATGATGCAAAACAATATATACATAAAAACCTCTATTTTATTACATGTAAATACATACACTCAGAAACGTACAAAAAGTTAAAAATTGAGAAAAAATTTCTTTGTAAAAATATTAACAGAGTTATTCATAAACACAGGATTTCAGGTTATCTTCTTGTTTGTGTTTTCCTGTATTTTCCAAATTCATTACAATGAACCTATATTACTTCTATAAGGAGAGGGAGCAGAGGTAATAGTGGAAGACAAGTCTTTTTTTCAAAACAAGAAATATATAAAGGTAAAAAAGATGAATATTAAATAATATCAATTTGGCTAACTTCAACTATCTTGCCTTTGTATGATTTATATTTGTAATTTTGACTGCATTAAAAATTGCCTGAATACACTTCATGTGAAATAAGACAAGAAGAGTTCAGTTCAGACTTCGGCCCTATGATTCGCCTCAAGTCTCTTGTTTTGCTAAATCATGGCAACTTGCACCCTTGCCTGAAAGCAGTCTGCTGAAACCAGGGAGGACATTAGCATGATAGGGACCACTCACTCTTCCTCCCACATCAGAAACAAGCTTTGGAGAGCCACTGCCACTTGGAGGAAATTCACTGTGAAAGCCCTGTTACTGCTAATAGGAATCATAAGACCACACTATTATGCGAAAATGTTCTTCTCGCCGACTGATAAAATGCTAAGATGACAGAAACTGCAGTTGTTTTTCTTGTTCCTAACACATGGAACTGCTCTCCAGTCACTAATAACAAACTAATGTACAGCCAAGCAGGAGCAAACTGAATACACACTAGAGGCCGCTCATGATAAATAAGTGAATTTTGCATGAAGGAAAAAAAAATCATAATAGTTCTACAAAGAAAACTGCATTCTAAGCTTACAGGCATAAGTGGCCTTTGAAACTATTAAGCTGGAAGTCAGGAAACATTTTCTTCTGTCTATAAACTTTCCTTAATTATTTTTGATAAAAGAAATACTTTTATTAAAGTACTTTTCTGAGAAAATTTCCTTAAAAAGACATATCAAAGACATTTTATAAATATTTATTATCTTATTTTTTAAGCAAAGCTCTACCTTAAAGTCCTGAAACCTTAATACGTATTACATATTGGAAATATATTTTTAATCCTCTTAACTGCTACAATGATTCAGACTACAAAAGCTTTATGTTGTACAACATGAGCTTGTCTAAGTAAGAAAAAATTTTTGAAAAAGCAAAGGATATCTAAAATAACAAATTTACAAACCACCCCAGGAAAATTATGAGTGATGAGAGTAGAATTTAGGAATTTACTTAGAAAGAAATATTGAAGTCCAAGAAAACACACAGAATCTTCTGATTGACAATACACTTTTATAAAACCAGGGAACAATTATACCCTAATACTTTAATATCCTTTTTAAAAACCTGGGAGGAATATTATTAAATTTGTCAGACTGGCAGAGAGCTGTTTTACCACTTTACATGCATGACAGGTAACCATTTGATTCCCTTTCACTGTCATTGAGGAATTTTAAAAAATTTCCTAACTAGGGCATTTTACATCACAACCAGCATGGTATTAGGTTAGAGAAATGAGTACAGTGGGGGAACTAAGGAGAAGATTCATAGAGATCTTCAGATTGTCCCAGAGCATGAAGATAGCGTTGGAGACAGAAGATGCTGTGGATGGATATTGGTGGGGAATTTGCAGTCTGTTTCTACTTGTATTTGGCTATCGACCATGTGTAATCATTATTTAATCAGATATTTAGCACATCATGATCTAATTGCTGAGGATGAAATAGTGCAAATGCCATAGATGAGCAAGCAATCTGGTGGAAATCTGTAGTGGGATGATTCCCAGGTGATAAGATAAATACTGGGATGATGGAAGTGCTGGGCAGGAGAACGCACTCGGAAAGCACCTCATGGACAAGTGCAGTAAAAGGGGCTGGTAATAATGGAACACAAGTGGGTGAGACATCCAGCCCCCAAACACCCTTAGGTCACATAGCATTTGCCGTCTACTGGCTTGATGAGAGCCATGGAAAAATTGTCACTATCAGGAAGAGCCACCTAAAAGAAAGGACACTGCTTAATTAGAACTACTTATTTATCATCTGTCAGTCACCAAACCTGGTCCTGGCTGCTGGGAATATTTCTAAAGATGAACAAAATAAGTACAAGGAGTTATGTGCAGTAAGGTAGAAGCAGGTACAGAATTCATGCATAATTAAAACATAATGTGGCACTACATGAAGGGTTGCTTAAATGATTTTTTTTTCCTAACCTGGGTCTGTGGAAATCGGGGTTTATCAGGAAAGACTTCTGGGGAGACAGGACACATGAGCAGAGTTTGGAAATAAAGCAGAGATGGCTCAGAAATGGAGCAGACAGTATTCTGTATAGAGGTCTCTCCATCCGAAGCCAAAACACACTCCTGGTATTTCAAGGGGCACTGTAATGGTTAGAACATAATAAGCCAAGTAGGCAATCAGTATTCAGATGGCAGGAAGTTTTTAAGCAATCCTTTCTAAGAGGCGTTAACGTTTAACACCTCTCCCTTCATGGAACCTCTAGCCCCAAATCACATGCCCCAGGTGTCAAGGGCCCTTTGGGGATACCCTGCACATCTGGAGGGAACCTGACCTCCAAGGCCAAAGCAAAATGTTTCTGGCAGAAGCCCTGTGGCGAAGACATCACCTTCCCCGTGGCCCAAGTGAAGAACTGCAGATCTCATCAACGAAAGGGCCAACTGCAATTTGGGATTGTAGGGTTTGGATAATGATTCAGCTTTTTCTTTCTTTTTTTTTTTTTTTTAAAGAGAGAGTGAGAGAGGGGAGAGAGAGAGAGAGAGAATTTTTTTTAATGTTTTTTATTCTTTAGTTCTCTGTGGACACAACATCTTTGTTGGTATGTGGTGCTGAGGATCGAACCCGGGCCGCACGCATGCCAGACGAGCGCGCTACCGCTTGAGCCACATCCCCAGCCCAGCTTTTTCTTTCTTTCTTTTTTTTAATTGTAGACAGACACAATACCTTTGTTTTATTTATTTATTTTTATCTAGTGCTGAGGATTGAACCCAGTGCATCACCCATGCTAGGCAAGTGCTTTACCACTGAGCCATAACTGCAATCCCAATGATTCAGCATTTTTAAATTTTTAAAATGACACTCAGCATAACCACATATTCATGGGAAAAGTGTAATAATTCAATAAATGTGTACAATGCATACTGATCAAATCAGGGCGATTAAGCATTTATTTGTGCTAGGAACCTTTTCAATATATATATATATATATTTTAATTATTAATGGACCTTTATTTATTAATTTACCTGTATGTGGTGCTGAGAATTGAACCCAGTGTCTCACACATGCTAGGCAAGCGCTCTACCATTGAGCCACAACCCTAGCCCTGTGATGGGAACCTTTGACCATCTTCTCGTTATTTTGAGATACGTAATAAATTGTCAAAATCTGTAGCTGCCCTACTGAACTTACTCCTCTTATCTAGCTGTTTTAATACCTATTTTACACAAGCACATGCACACGCAAAAATTTTTTTTCTTAGGTTTGTAAAATATTTTCCATTGTAGTTTAGATACCTTTTTCGAGATCATTCAGCATATTCTTGAACTTTCAGACTACAGAGGCAAAACTGCAGTCTTTAAGGAATACAAGTCAAAAAACTCTCAGAGCTACATCTCTGGATTGTAAGTGATAGTCCAAGGCTCCTCTTGGTGTAATTGACATTTGGACATTTTCCCGTAACGTTTACTAACTAGTCCTTGCTTAAATTGAATTCCAGCTGCCACTTTTCTGTCTCCTGACAACTGGAAGGCCAAGGCTGGCTCAGTAGCAATCCCATCATCAACTCAAGTTTCAGGTCCTATAATGATGTGTCACCAAATTATGCATGCCGTCCAGAGTAGTGTTGGAGTTACTCTGCTGACTCGTGGTCATAACACAAATCCCAAAATTTAATAATAAGGAAACAACGCAGAAGTCTCCAATGTGTGCCAGCAACAGGCATGCATGTGCACTTCCCTACATGTATATGAAAACCCAGACCGGGACCATTCTGAAAGTTAAAAAAGAAAACAACAATTTTGCACATGTTGGTACAATAGGATCATCTCAACCATTACTTCTTAGCTCAGTAATTAAAAATCTATTGAAAATAAGCAAAAAAAAAAAAAGTGACAAAGAAATTAGCCCTTACACTGTTCAGACAATGTAACATTAAAACAATTCAAACTTTTTGTTTTAAAAAAAGTAAAATTAAAAGAGCCACATGTTACTCAAAACTTTTGACAAATGATTTGAGTTTCTTTGAAAAAAATCCCCAGGAGGTAATTTATTTCTGAAGACTCCGTCCACAGAGCAGAAAAGGAAAAGGGTTCTGTCAGGAACATACTTTATGAAATAGAATAGCCATAAAGAACAATGCCTCTGATTAAATTTAGTTGTAAACTGACTTCCTGCAGCTGCTAAAAACGATCTCACTCTGAAATTTATTTTCGGTTCATGCATGATGTGGCAAACATGGCACCTCTGCATACACATTCCTCCCTCCTCCAGGGCCCCAAATGATTCATGGCTATGCATGGATAGCTTTGAGATCTCTGATTTATAGCATTTGATAACCAACAGACTAAAATATATTACTAAACTAATCTAATCAATAATTTGAGATAAATATGCCTTCACAGTTTGTTGTGTAAGGTTCTTTAATACCAAGACTTCTGTTGTAAATTTTCTTTTAAATGTGCTAATCATTTTTACCTTCCATCATTTTGATTCAAAGACCCAATAATGTTGACATGCTTACAGAGCTTAGTAATTTGATTGCATAAATACTATTTAATAGAAATTTGCCAAAGCAAATAACTAATCATTGCTAAGGTGAGGCTTATGAGAATCAAGAGGAATCAAAGACATTTGTTTTTTTTTTATAAGCCAAGTTCATCATGTATATATTAGATACATATATATATGATATATATGCATATATATCAGAGCACACTGGAATTGCATTTTTTTGACTATTAAATTCTTGAAAATAGTTTAAAATAAATTCCAATTCCTGGGAAAACTAGTCAGAATAGTCACTGGAAGACTGAAATTAATGTCAATTATATTAGAGGCTATTGAGATCACATTTTATGCTCGGATACTTGATGCAAACTTATTCTATAGCCGATTTTTATTTATTGCCTTATCTCATAAGAGCCCTAAGGGAATTGAGTAAGATTTTCCATAATTTTCACTAAGACACAGCAAACTTAAGCCTTATATATAGTCTCTAGTATTGTTTTTAGAGCTTCTAGGGTTAAATTGCCAATTATAAGAATTTTTCTTGGTTCTAACTAAAGAAACATATTTCCCAAAGAATCACTTAAAGAATGGTAACACATCCCAAAGAAAGAGCATGTTTTAGGAATTAGGTCCACAGACTATGCTGAATGAGTAAACAAAACTGTGGGATACCCACCTACTGGAATACTACTCATCAGTAACAAAGAGGAAACCATGGATACAAAGAATCCTGTGCATGAATCTCAAAAGCATTTGATAAATGTAAAAATATTAGACATAAAATACAGCATATGACTCCACTTAGAAGGCTGGGAAGAGTATTGAAAGAGGGGATCAATTGCAGAGGGACAAAAAGAAACATTGTGGGTTGGGTGAGGTAGTGCATGCCTATCACCCCAGCAACTCAGGAGGCTGAGGCAGGAGAGATGCGAGGAGAGGGATAAAAGGGACTTTGGGGGAAGTCACACGTGTTTTAGTCTAGACAGTGGTGGTGGGTATCCACCTACATATCATTTCAAAAATAACTGAACTCTATGCGTGAAGATTCGATTTATTATGTGAAACTATACCTGAACAAACTGAATAAAAATTAAAAGGAATCAGAAGCTAAACACTGCATTCCTTCATTCCAACCACAGTAGGAAAATAAAATGCTTATAATCTTTCTAAAGAGAGCACAATGATCGCATGCTTAATGGTAACTGTGAACAAGAAGACTTGCAGCTCTGGACCCAAAACTGCACATCCAGATAGTCTATTGTTGGTCTAATTCCAACTCTGAAGGGCCACAGTAACTCTTGGCTTATCCAAATCTTTTCTAATTAGTCAAAGCCATAAGGTTCTCCATGGGACTTTCTCTGAATACTCCAAAGACAGTGATCTCTTTATGAAAGGTCATAGACCAAGAAAGTATAGTTCAAAGAAGTGAAATTACTGTGTCATAGTAAAACAGTGGCACAATTAGACCTTGAACCCTTATCTAATATCCCCATTACCACACTCCCAGCCACCTGCAATGAAACTGACTGAGAGAACAAATGTTTCCGAATGACCTATGACGTGCACCGACTCCTTCAACGGGGTACCAGACACTTGCTCGCAGGTGCCTGGGTTAATGATATTGATGCAGGCTGTAGAAGCTAATTCTTAAGAGCTGACCTCCCACATTAGTCAGCTATTTCAATTATATTTTGAACCTGGGCAAGCTGGGGCACAGTTAGTTTTAGAGGCAGAGTTACGACAGTCATCCTCTGTTCCCACTTGATCACTCTGAAAAGTGTTATCGATCTACTGATGAGAAAGTCGCAAGGAAATATAAAGCTGAAAGTCTGAAATCTTACAGGAGAAAATTGGTGGTGTGAGAGGAATAAGAGGTCAGGCCTGCACTTGGCTTCTCTGTTTGACTGGGTCTTACTCACCACCCCACCCTGTGCCAGAGTGCTCACTGGAGCAGTCGAAGTGACACAGCAGAGACTTTTGCTTGGCATGCTCATCTTTTAAATCAACTTGAGTTTGCGTAAAACAATGATTCTACATCAAGAATCTTCTGGAAGACTTTCCTTCTGTATTTCTATATTCATCAGTTAACTCTGAAAAAACAAACCAAATACAATGCTGCCTACACTTCAGATATCATACACAACACCAAAATTTATAGCTATTCTTAGACTATTCTGCTAAAGAGTCTAAGAACCCATCAGTCCCACAAAGTCACAATTACTAAAACGAACCTCTGAAACTTAGGTTTTGACATTCATGGTCATAGTTCATGTTGTTCTCAAAATACCAATGAATTCAAAGGCAAGGACCTTAGTTTCAGGAGAAAAGACTTATGCAGACAGGAATTAGAAAGCAATGTAATGTAGGAAATTGTGGAAAAAGTGGAACATACACCATGAGTCATTTTAGGCAAAAAAAAATGTGTAATCTTTTTGACATATTCTACTTTACACATAATAAGAAAATACGTAGTTATCCAAACTCTTTTTTATCATCAAGATACTTCTGATAACTGATGCTACATCTGAGAAATCCCTCGCCAGAATAAACCTTAGTCTTCATGGCATCTTTGCTAAGATATCAATGAAGGAAATCATTAATTCAATAAATTCTCAGATGCTCATTAGTGTACTAGATATTAGGAGGCATATAAAGATGATTAATTGTGATTGCTGCCTTCCAGAAGTCCACCACCTAGTGAAGGATGTAAGATATGTCTACACATAGCTAAGTCACAAGATGAAATGAGAAAGTAAATAATTATAAAGTATTATGCAAAGTTAAAGAGTAATAGATCACGGGAAATTTATACTCTAGTAAAGCACATAAGTCTTCCCAGCTCTAAATCAAGGTAAAATGTGAATGTAACATTGTGATTTAAAAGTATTTTTATGTGTGAAGAGATGTCACGTGATACCAGGCTGGAAGGCAAGGCTGTCCTCCTGGAGCCCATGGCACAAGTGCTGAGCACCGAGGCGTGGATGGCAGAGCTAGAAGAGGGGCTAGCGTGTGCTCTTCTTACAAACGTCTGAGCATCAGTGCAGCACGGGATCTACCTGCACGGATGAGGCAAGATGGCCAGCCACTCAGGAGGATCCTGGGTAGCAGCAGTGTGTACCAGATCAGCCACCAGGAAGTGCCTGAACAAGGTAGAAGGAAGAGGGGCATGGCATATTTAGAAACCTGAGCAGATCTATTTGAGCAAGATGCCTGGGACGATGACCTTGAATCTCAAGGTAATGAGTTAAGATTTTCTTCAGGAGACAAGGGAAAGTCTCCCTCCAGAACCCCCAGTCACGACATCACATACACACACACACACACACACACACCCCTCAGTGGCCCTAACCCTGTACACACCATTAGGATCTTCAGCGCATTCTCTCGTACCTCCATCTGGGTAAATTGTCCATCCTCCATGTCTGCCTTGCCGTAGAACCTATCACACAGAATTAGAACTTTCTCTTCACAGTCTTATAAACCCAGAACATTGGATATTTTGTCTTTATTTCTATTATACTGTATGTTTTATGAACTATATGTACATGATATACATGATATATAACATGTATTCAAAGTGATTATCAAAGTGTCTAACTACTGAAGATAGAAATAAATGCATGAATGAGGGAATCACAAGCTAATTGCTGCATTCTTATTTCTGCTAATAGATTATAACAGAGATTCTGTCTCATTCCAAAGCTTGTGTTTTTGTTGTTGTTTTATCAGTTTATATTAACTTTCTAAGAGACTAGAGATTGCAAATTTCTAACTATATTGAAAAGCTTTATTTTTAAGAAGGATGAAGAAGATAAACACGCTCTCCCATATTGTCACACTGCTTTTATTGAACCACTGATTTCATGACTCTACATGATTCTTTCATTCCTCTTCTTGAGTCTATCTCCCTCGCCATTTACCACAATTGTGGATTATGGTGATCATAATTATCCAACATTAACATACACCAATGTTTCCTGATTTTTTTCCAGATTTAGAGAGCTATAAATTTACCTCTCAGAAACATGTTAATATATTCAGAATTCAATGTAGAAAAATTCCCTTTTATAGAGTTAAAATACAGGCAAACGTCTGAGGTGCAGAAGTCAGATGAGGGTTCCTTTGGGGAGGATGGGGACAGCAGTGGTCAGGAGGAAGGCTTCAGCAGAGTTTTCATGGGTGTGCTCCCCGTGGTGAAGAGTCACCGAGCTACACACCAGGATTCCTGCGCTTTTCTGAATGTTAGTTCTTTAACCACCCTCATGGCACTTGACACACCTAACTGCTTTTCAGACCCTGGTCAGGAATCCCCCAGAGCTGAAGCTGTTTTCTGAGGAGGAATAACTTTGGCATGGGAAAAAGGTGATGGTGTCCCAGGGGGAAGAGGGACTTAACTTCTCCATAATTGATATTAATCTGAAACACAGAAAACAGTCTCTCCATCTTCTTTCTAAAGTGGACAACTTATACGTTCCCAACTGAATACAATATCAATGAAATCGTCACTAGAAAAATAAATGTCTAATTCCTACCACTTGATGGAAAACAATCTGTTCTCTACAAAAATCCTAGAAACATGCTGACCCTGTCTCTCTGGCTTTGTGGTGGGGCTCCATCGCTGTGGCTTGCTACCTTCTGATCACTGGGGCCTGTTGCCTGCTCCACCATCTCAGCTCTGAACACACGTGGGTTTATGCATGTGGGAGAAGGCAGGAGAAGGATGCTATGAGCACACCCAGGCCTCCTTCATCCCAGGCTAGCAGAGCAGAATCAGGAGACTTCTGTCATTATCAGGTTGGAGCTACAGAACAGGAGTACTGTCCCACACGCCTGGTGCCCCCCTTTCTGGTTCCTCATTAACTGTTAGGAAAGCAACAAATTAGGAGTACAGGAAGTGAAGACTGAAGTCTCCTAAAATCTCTTGTTCTTCATTCTAAAGTCCCTGTGGAAAACTAGGATCAAACTGTCATTGGCAATGCCCATTCGATATTTTCCTGAGTCTCCAACCTGCCTCCGTTAAATGTCCCATCCATCAAGATCACTCAAAACTTTAAAGGAAAACAAATCGAATAACTAAACCAAACATTCATTAACAAAGATTTTTTTAAGAAAAGGGGAATTTATACAATTAAGCTTACATTCACTTGAACAAGTAACTACAGAAAAGCGAGTCATACTTTCTATTGTTCTAAAGGCAGAATCAATAGGGAGACTCAAAGCAGCTCTTGGCTAGTTAGGAATAAATAAGAGATAAGAGATAATCATTATCTTTTCTCTTTGTTTCCCCCTACACACATACATATTCAATTATCATTTGTTAGTTTCACAATAGGAAAAAAAATACTTAGGACTTTTTATAAGATGACAGATGAAGGCAGGTTGCTCTTAGAACTGAAAGAAATACAAACATGAAAGATGGGGTGGCCTAGAAAAATGCTGAGAAGAATAAGCCAGACACAGAAAGAAACGCACTGCATGAGTCCACTGACGCCGAGAGTCTAGAAGAGTTAAACTGATGGAGTGAGTCTGGGAATGGTGGTTGCTAGGAGCTGAAGGAAGTAGGGGATGAAGTTTCAGTTAAAGGAGGTGAATGAGCCCCAGGGACCCAAGCCAAGAGAATTGCACTATATACCTAACAACATGTTAAGAGGGTGGATCTCAGGTTAAGTGCTCTTATCATAATAAAAAAAAAAATCAATAAAATGCAATGGAGGGTTTAATGTATCCAGTACAGGACAGGACCTGAGGCTGGGCCTAAGTTTTTATTATTAAAATTAACAAAGTTATTATATTATCATAAATAAAAAATACTTGACTGCTGAGGGCCATTGCCAAGTAGGATTGACACATCGAAATTTCCTTGCCAGCGTACCCCATGTTGCTTAGAGGACATTCGCTGGGACATTGCATGTATGCTTTAGTAAGGTGACCTTGCTCAAGGACCAGGGCGGATCCAGGTTTAGAGCTGATCAGGTTTTAGGGAGTATCCCATCCTTGGGTTTAAGGCGTTCCCGGTTTAAGACAATATGGGTTTTAGGGAAGTTCGAGGTTGAAGATTATTGCTGCTGGGAATAGGGCATTCCTGCTGCTTGAGTTCCTGTTGAGTTCTCGTGAGATTGAAATGGTATTTGGAAAAAAGCTCTCGGGGAGTATGTGAATTGTGCAGCAGAATAGACTTCCCCTGAACGTGTGTGGAGGCCGGTGTGAGTTCAGGAATAAAGAATTGCTGTTTGAATCTACAAAGCTGTGAGTGGCTCGTGATCTTGTGCCCAGCCAAGATATTGGCATTATAAAGGTCCCAACTCTCCTGTTGGTATGCCTAGATAAGGCCTTATCCAATTTATGTCTCCCAATAACTTTTGAAAGTCATTAAGTGATTTGAGTTGATCTACTCGTATTTGAATTTTAGGTGGACGGACCATGGTTGAGGATAATAGAACTCCTAAATAATTAATTGGAAAATTTAATTGTACTTTATCTATTCCTATCTCTAGATTATTATTTTTTAATAAGTTTGTAAGTGTGGCATAACATTCCAGCAATGTGTTTTTATCTTTATGTGCCAATAACACATCATCCATATAGTGAAATATTTTTACTTCAGGATTTTGATTTCTAAGTGGCTAGATTGCTTTATTAACATAGATTTTACACATAGTTGGACTGTTAGCCATTCCTTGAGGGAGTACTTTCCATTCATCTCTCTGATCAGGACCTTCATGATTTAATGCAGAGATAGTAAATGCAAAACGTGGACTATCCTCGGGATGAATTGGAATCGAAAAAAACAATCTTTAATATCTATAGCACAAGATCACGAGCCACTCACAGCTTTGTAGATTCAAACAGCAATTCTTTATTCCCGAACTCACACCGGCCTCCACACACGTTCAGGGGAAATCTATTCTGCTGCACAATTCACGTACTCCCCGAGAGCTTTTTTCCAAATACCATTTCAATCTCACGAGAACTCAACGGGAACTCAAGCAGCAGGAATGCCCTATTCCCAGCAGCAATAATCTTCAACCTCGAACTTCCCTAAAACCCATATTGTCTTAAACTGGGAACACCTTAAACCCAAAGACGGGATACTCCCTAAAACCTGATCAGCTCTAATCCTGGATCCACCCTGGTCCTTGAGCAAGGTCACCTTACTAAAGCATACATGCAATGTCCCAGTGAATGTCCTCTAAGCAACATGGGGTACGCTGGCAAGGAAATTTCGATGCGTCAATCCTACTTGGCAATGTCCCTCAGCACTTGACAAATGAAGGCACTCAGACGGTCAATAAATACATGAAAATAGGCTCAATCTCTTTAATCATTAGAGAGAAGCAAATTAAAATCACGGAATTCCATTCATAAACACTAGATGGCTAAAACCAAAAAGATGAAAAAGAATAAATATGGGTGAGCCTATGGAGCAATGCAACAGTGCTAACAGGAATGAAAAATGGTACCACCACGTTAAAAAACCAATGTGCCAATTTTTAGAAAGTTAAAACATATATGAACCCTACAACCTAGAAACTCCATTCCTCACTACCTGCCAAAGATAAATTAAAACATGTTCACAGAATGGCTAACATGCCGTTGTTTATAATAGTCAAAAAACTGGAGACAAGCCAAAGGGCAGCTGATTCCCATCAGTGCATACCTACTTTGCGGTACATTTACATAGTCAATCTACTGACCAACAGAGACACTACCAATGCATGAAACAATCTCAAAAATGGGCTCAAGAAAAAAACAAGACACAAGTTGTATATACTATATGATTTCTTTTGTATGAGATCCAGTAACAGAGAAAATAAATTTATAGTGATACAAACCGGGAAGTTGTTGCCTAGGGGTAAGAACCTGTCTGGCAATGACCCCTAGGTCTTCCGGACTAGGGCAACATGTTGAGAGGGTGGATGATGACAGATTGTAACTAAGTCTCAAACAAGACCCATGTAATTTAACACCCATGATCTACAGATCTGTTGTATGATACTCATACCTCAAAATTACACTGTTTATCATATATCATAATGATACACTATATATAATTTTTATTATATACTTTTCAAAAGGGACATAGGCACTAACTTAAGAAGTTCCAATTAGCCAAGGGCAAGATAACTCAACACTGGACAGAATAATATCTGCAGCAGTCTAAAACCCATCTGACATGTAATGCCAAGAATAAAATTTACCTTCCCAGGCTGAGAACACTGAGGGCCTATATCCTGTTCAGGCCCTCTCAGGGCAAAAAACAAAGAAAAAAAATGTAAGGGCAGAAATAATGGTACTCATTCCCTGAATCTGTCACTGTTTAACTTTCCACTGTGAATGAAAGTGCTCCATGTTATCTCTCCTCTGAGGACCAGATCTAGCCCTGAATATCCAGTGGCATCTGAAGCAAAGTGATAAGAGGTCTGGTGTAAAAAGCTTTGTCCCTCCTGGGCCTGAGAGAGGGGGAGAAGGTCCTACCATTGCTGTTTCCATCAGCTCTATCCCCACGTAAGCCTATTTCTCTTGTCTGGCCTACATCAGCCTTCCTTCCTTCCTTCCTTCCTTCCTTCCTTCCTTCCTTCCACTCCAAATGTATAAATGTTTCATTTTGTCTCCAATTGAGATGACTCTTTAAAAATGCATGTTTTGTTGCATAATTACAGGACTTTATATTGCAGATATGGATGTTAAAATAATAAACACGTAAGAGAATACAAGGGGTGGTCCACAAACTATGTGTTGGCTCTTTAAATCTGCATATTTTTTCCTTTCACTGTGAAGCCCTTCTGTTAAAAATACAATTAAGAGGAATTATGTTTAGTCACCTGTATCCAATTAGTTTAACAGTTAGGACTTGGATTTAATGAGATTTATTCCAAGGATTTAATTCCCACATGAGGCAGTTATTTTCATTCATTTCCCTATTTGAGTCTCTACCCCTACCCAAGCCAGCTATGTCCCACAGTGTAGAGTGTGAGCCATAGAAAACACCTCATTACAATGAGAAAAATCAATGAAAAGTACACTGTTTTATTGAACATCATATGTGGACAAACAGTTGTTAGATAAATCACTTAAGTCTTCTTGGAAGAGTTCTGTAAGTTTACTTAAAAAATGTGCTGAAAAACAATAGGTGTGGTTGCTTTGAAATTAATAATGGTATCCACTCCCTAAATCCAGTATTGTTTTACATTCAATTGTGAATGAAAGTGTTCATGTTATCTTTCCTATTAGTATTGGGCCCGATCCAATAAAAATAATCAATGTGGAAATCTATAGTTTTTCACAAGCACACTAGATGGTTTTTATGGGTCAAGAGACAGGTGGGAAGTACTCCATTAAGATCCTTCTGCGGTTCTGTTTGTGATTATGCTCCTGAGCTATGCTGACCCTTAGAGAAACACTCCACACAGGACTGTTTGCAGCAAGCAGGCTACAGGCATGGGACAAGCAATCCCCACTAACTGGCCCCAGCACTCCACAACACACACTAGAGTGTTTTCCTACATTGTCCTTGATGGGTCTTGGAGAATACTGCTAGATGCACTTGAAGTTATAAAATAAAGGAGAAAAGACCATTAGGAATTTAAATTGTCTCCAAGGCAGTCACTATTTCATATTTTTTAATAATGCATCCAGTCCCCAGACATCCATATTAGCATGTCTAATCTCAAAGCAAACATGCCTTTTTCCTAGTAAGCAACTGGCTGCTTTCAAAATGCAGCTCCAACATTAGGGACCCGATGTTAAACATTCTGATACCATAAAGAAAAATACATCATTTCAAAATACATATATTTAATGCTTACCTAGAGTATGTTGCATCATATTTTTTGTTTTTTGCAGCAAATAGGTGACTTCTCAAACTATAAACATTTTGATATAACATATGATAGAGATGGAACAACATTCATAACTAGTCTACTTATATCTACACTATAAATCCTTGTGTTTGCCAATGAGTTGAACTACAAACATGTTAGCAATGAACTAGATTTAAATCCTGCTTCCATCAAACATTCTCTCATCTAAAAATAACTCACCCATGCAAAGATCAGGAAACCAGACAGTGCAGATAGCAAATCATTAAGAAATAAACTATCTCCTAAAATATATATCCATGCTTAACTTCGAAGTAATTAAGTTAGAGTAAATTATATTGGGCTTTACTTCACACTAAAATAAAATCTCACATCTTCTACAACAGAGAATATATTTCTTTTATGAGATCAATTTTTATTCATTTAAAGTGTTCAAATAACAACTGAAATTGCCATTTGAAGTTTTATTTTAGCCAATGTTCAATGTCCTCACTAATATCGATATTTGATAATGCTACTTAATGAGGCTTTGAAGTAGTAGAATGAGGGTTTTTAAAATAAGAATAGACGGATGTAATTCTACTAACAGCTTCCATTGAAATAAGAAATAATACAACTTGGTTAAGCTGCTCACTCACTCTCATTAAGGTGATTTTCTGTTAGGGTCCACAAAGAAAATTAATAGTGTCCATTTGCTAAGAAGATAATAAAACAAAGAGGAGCGGAAATTAGTGGTGCCATGGACACTGGCTAAATGAAAGCATACCTTTCTCTCTCTCCTCCGGTGGTATCATATAAGCGGTTGGCACCTCCATCAGCACAGGCTCTTAAAAGAGCTTCAAATAAAAAGAACACAAATCATTTCAATACAGGAAGCACAGAGCAATGTCCTTCAAATGACAAACATTAAAAAGCAGATACTGGGAAGCACACATAGTCACTCTAACACCGTTGGACCAT
The DNA here is from genome assembly GCF_045843805.1 of Urocitellus parryii. NCBI lineage: Eukaryota > Metazoa > Chordata > Mammalia > Rodentia > Sciuridae > Urocitellus > Urocitellus parryii. The sequence continues at coordinate 10,486,382 of NC_135533.1, read as the reverse complement.
TTCATACAAGCTAGTGATACCGTTGGTGCCAAAAGTGATCCTACCCCGCAGTAGACAAGCAAGACAGGATCACCCATGGACCACGTTGAATTCCTTTTCACATCTTTTTCACGCTCTCTGATTCGGTGCAGGAGGAGCTGGTATATGGGGCCAGAGTGCCTCCAATATTTCTTGAAACTCGTTTTTCCTCCTTGGTAACAGGAGGTAGGCCTCGGGCTCAATGGCAGGCGATAGGACACAGTTATTATATTTCCCCCTTTATAGATTTTTACAAGTACTCTCTCTTTATGGCCAGTATTATGGGATTCCGTTTTTTATTGTGACTTTAAAGTTTCCTTTCAAAAATAAATCATCAACATAACAAGTTTATTTTAAAATATAAATAAAAAAATAACGTAGAAGCTGTGTTGAACAACACACAAAACCCAGTGAGACCTGGGAACTGCTGGGGGACTCCCTTTCCACCTGGGGCTTCTATCCCTTTCCTGCAGCTTCCCTGGCATTTGCTGGGGCTGATCACTCCCTCCTCGGAGTTCTCCCGGTGCATGGAATGCTGACTTCACTGCTGGTGCTTCCTCTCTCATTTCTATTTTTCACAGAAACATCCCCTATCTTACCATCAGCTCCGGTTGCCACTCTGAAGCATCAAACACACACACACTTGGCTAAAGTCATAAGATGATGTGATGGGGTCTGCACATTGAGCATCTGCTGCCAGTCAGTACAGAAAAATAGATGGCCAGCTGGCTCAAGTCCACTCCAAGAACCAACTACAATGTGAGAAACTACCTTCCTTTGAAATTAAAATTAATGACACAGGTAACTGAAATTGGGACAGGAGCAAACAAATGGGTGTGTTCTCTTATACATTTGTGTATTCCTGGTGTGTCTAAAACACAATAATCCTGATGAGTACAGTATCTAAAAAAGGCCAGTGGCACATGATCTGTTTTAGAAAATACAAGGTTGTAGGTGGTAGTAGAGTACCATTGAAATAAATAAAAATTCAGTTTCCACAGTGGAGATTTTCCCCAAAATTGACCTACCCACCAGGGTGAGGTGTCTTAGGAGATTAAAAAAAAAAGGTGAAATTACCCCCATATTTCAGTTACCCCCATATTTCATCAGGAAACCAACTATCTCCTGCAACCATAGATCGTTATACCCCATATGATGTTAAAGCAGGTGTAGGGCAGCTCTCTTGGAAATAAATACCTTTTTATTTGGCTGCAAAGTTAGTTATTTGGAACTTGCTCTTGAATAAGAGACTAGCTAAATCCAATACTGTGAATTAGTAGTAACTTTGAGTGTATTAAAGTGTGGGCGTCTAATTTCCATTGGATCAACAGGCTTTGATGGTTCTAATTGTACTCCTGCACCTAATCTGTCTTCTCTCCGGGGCTACATTTAGGATCTTCCCTTTATCTTTGGTGTGCTGATTTCATCATACCTCTTACTTGGAATTAACTGTGTTTCCTAAATCTGAGGATCTATTTCCTTCTTGTATTCTGGAGAATTCTAGACATTTTAACTTGATGAGTTCTCATCTTTGGGTCTCTGTTCCCATCTACCTCCAGGTGCTCCAATGAGATGCTCTTTTACACAGTCTCACTGTACCCGTCATGTTTCTTAAACGGTTCATTCCTTTCTTCTCATCTTTCTGCATGTGTGGGTATCTTCTCAAATCTTTCAGGTTATAAAGTCTTTCTTCATTATATTTAATCACCCGTTTAAAACATTCAAATGTATATGCTTATTAATCCTTTTAAAAGTTTTGTTTGGTTCTCTTTTAATCTCAAGGATTTTTCAGGTAATCTGCTGTTGATGTTTTCGATTTCCTCATTTATTGTCTTTTTAAAAAATAGTCTTTTGCAATAGTGGTGCACACCTGTAACCTCAGTGACTCAGGTGGCTGAAGCAGGAGGATCACAAGTTCAAAGCAACTTAGCAAGGCCCTAAGCAACTTTGAGAGACCCTGTCTCTAAATAAAATATTTAAAAAGGGCCAGGGATGTGACTTAGTGCTGGAGTGCCCCTGGGTTCAATCCCTGGTATTAAAATAGATAGATACACATGCACTCTTTTGCTAGTGGTTTCAGATCAAAATTTTTCTTTTCCTTTTTTTTTTTTTTGTACTAAGTATTGAGCCAAACCCAGGAGCATTTAATCACTGACCCACCTCCCCAGTCCTTTCTATTTTTCATTTTGAGACAGGATCTTTCTTAGTTGCTTAAGGCCTCAATAAGTTGCTGAAGCTGGCTTTGAACTTGGGATCCTCCTGCTTCAGCCTCCCAAACCACTGGGATTACAGGAGTGCAACACCATGCCTGGCTCAAATTCACTTTTTAATGGACTCTCTTCTTATTTTATTTATTTACTTTTTATTAGTGTCCAATAATAAAACAGAATAGTGGGGTTCATGGTGACATTCATATATGCACAAAATAGTCTGCTCCATTTCACTCCCCAGTACTTCCTTTTTTCCCTCCCTCCGTCCCTTCCTGATCCACTTCTTCTAAAACTTTACTTTTTATCCTGGGGCACAGAAATGGGTGCAGGAATGTCTAAAATTTGATGGAGTGTTAAGGGATCTCCTCATCTGCAACAGACCAAAGCCTTGCCCCCTCCCACACAGCTGTTTAAATCCAAGCCCCAACATCACAGGGTAGCCAATGACTGGGACACCAGAGTCTTCAGAAGAAAGAAACCACTCTTTTGAGGTACTTCTTCATTTTATGGCACTTATAAAATCATGGTACCTTTTTACAAATTTAGTTATATATTTAAGAGTGTTTTATAATATTCACTTGCAAATTTTGAGGTGTTTAAACAATAGTAAGAATATTGAAAGATAAATAACTGCCCACACTGACAGAAATTAAAGCCTCACTTTATTTTTCCACGAATGCTTGATCTGTAAGACTATTTCCTGTGTTCTATGTTATGGCAAAAATAAAATAGAGGCCCAATAGGAAAAGCACATATTCACTTGTGTTTAAGTTTTCTCTTCTGTAAATGAGAGTAAAATTAACTGTGAAAGAGGGTTATTAAACAAATAATGATTTCATAATTATATAGTGCTCATCCCAATACTGGAGCACAATAAGCATTCAGGAAACATCATTCTGCTTTCCTTCAGTGAAAATAAAATCTAAAAGACTGTGTTCTTTGAGAAGAAAATTGCAGGCTACCCAGAAAATGCCAGAAAACAAGAGTTTTAAAAAAGACAACCAAGAAGGATGTACCATTTTACTAATTACCCACACACTTTATAACTCATGACACTAGAGTTCAAATTATGCCATAAACGTAACTTATAGAAAAATCACAGAATATATTGTACATTTCCTATGTTTCAAAACCATCAAAAGCTAAGAGAGAGAGATTATCTCATATATAATATATAGCATAAAACAACTAATTAGGGAGATTGGGAAGACCGATTAATAGAAACAGATGGTAAACTATCCTCATAGTATATAAAACAATTCTCCATAAGCAAAATTAACAAGTGTAAAAGATCTTTTTATGTAAAAACTTATTCACTGAAGTAATATAAAAATCTGAGGAGTAGTAGTTTTTAATGGCTAAAGACTAACAAACAGGATGACTTGTCAAGTTTTGCACACAATGTTTCTTAGTAAAGATCTGTTGAATTCAATATTTATATCTATCAAAGGCTGGAAATGTAGCTCAGTAGAAGAGTACTTGCCTAGCATGCAAGAGGACTGGTGTTTCATTCAGAACACTCCAAAAATTAAATAAACAAACAAGCAGCATTTACACCTATTATGTGCTAGGCTCTTTCTATAAAATAAAAAGATGAATAACAACCAGATCCAACTCTCCAGTGGGAAAAAAAATGCAAACAAGAACAAATATGTCCAACACACTATACACTTTGAGTAGGCCTATAATAAAATCATCAAAATGCAATGAGAAGATAAGGAAAGGAGAGATTAATTCCATGGACAAATATGTAAACTGCTTACTAATTCAGTTCAGCTAAGATTCCTGCTGTTTTTAACAATCAAAAATCTGTTTTTAATGTCTGGTATTTCTAACATCTATAATTAAGCTGGTATTTTAGAGCAGTTATAAAAATATAAAAAGCTAGATTAAAGGAACTAAATTTGTCCATGTCTATTCCTATTCAAATGGCAAAAGGAGCTAAAAATAACCACGAAATTTATAGATTACTCCTGAAATTTATAATTACTCATTACAAACAAGTTGTATGGAGGGACTCAATCTATTTGAAAGAAGAAATAAGTGCCATTCTGTCTCTAAAACTATGTCCAACAATGCATCGTAAAAAATTAACTACACCTCCTTTAAATTTTAATAAAAATGTTTTCAACAGTTATCTTCCACATATGTAAATTAAACTGAATTCAAAAGAAACCTCTCAATTATACAATGAATAATGTTGGCAAAAGTTCATACAAAATAATTTGAAAAATGTGTATACAAATAGCACTGTTAATGATAGTGACCAACTAAAGATACCATAGGCAGATGGCATATATGATATATGGAAAATAAGTTAGTTTTGATAAAACGAATATGCCTCAAAAATATTTGCTTCATCAATGGATTATTTCAAGCATTACTGCTTGAGTTATCTACTAATATAAAAATTCTGAAAACATTTTTGCAGATTTGTCAAATGCAGCAACTTCAATGGTTGGGCAATTGCTTACTAGCATCAAGTTGATAAACAGTTGAAGACTAAATGTCATTAAAATTTTCTACAACAACTTTATATTTGAGCAGTTCCAGTGAGCATGTTAAATATATCCTAAACTGGCAAGTTTTTTAAGTTGGCATAATGTAAGTAAATGATACTGATAGGAATGATACAGACACTGTTCACAATTATATTTGGCTATTTCAAAATTTTCTGTTGAATAAAGTCCAACAGAAATAATTTTACTTTTTGCATAATGAACTGTTAAATTAGTTATGTGGATGTTATGGTTTGGTCCTGGAGTGTGCCCCAAAAGCTCGCATGTTGAAAGTGTGGTGTCCAACGCAGAAGGTTCACAAGTGGGGCTTTAAGGCAATGATTGGATCAAAAGGCATCTGAGCTCCTCAGTGGATTAATCAAATGGTGGGATGGAGGACAGGATGGAGGGAAAGTCAGAGGAAGCAGGTCACAGCAGATAAGCTTTTCCTTGGAAATTTCTCTCCAGCCCCCTCCCTCCCTCCTTCTCTCTCTCTCCCTCACTCTTTCTCTCTCTCTCTCCCTCTCCTGCCATGATACAAGCAGCTTTCTCCTGCCACACCCTTCCTCATGATGCTTCTGCTTTGAAGCCACCTGACCATGGACTGAACTTCACTCTGACATTTCGAACCAAAATATTTTTCCTCCTTTAAGTTGTTCTTGTCAGGTTTGGTCATAATGATGAAAGTGGACTAACACAATGGAAGAAACTATAAAATAAAATCAAAGAAAGATTTTGTAGCTTTGGTTATCTAAAAAATGCTATGGATAAAAGACGGATTCTTGTCTTGATCAGTCTACTTGTTAGTACTATGACATGAAGACAATCCCAAGCATTTTGATTCTAATGCAAGATCATTATGTATACTCTACTGAATTCACACAAAAAAGAAATTTCAGGGACTTGAAAAAGACAGCATAGATGAAACACAAAGGAAGATGGTGCATGAAGAAACATTCTCACATGCAGTTGAAGAGACTATAAATTTGAGGGATGTTTGGCAAATTTATAAAAACTTTAATGTGTATATCTTTTGATGAAATTCTATGTTGCCTACATAGATACTTGCCCAAATTTATGATTGAAAATATACTAGGATATTCATTATGACATTATACATAAACATAAAAAAACAGCAGTAAATTTATATGGCCATGATTTAACTATATTATGGTTCTAATATGCAACCATTAGAACGAAAGTAGCTCTTATATGTACGAGTGTTTTATTAAAACATTTAAAGAATCAGTCAAGTGTTCCCTGCAATAGCAATTCAGAGAATGTATAGGAGTCTACCAAACCTAAGAAAACTAAGATGCAGGTAAAGATTGTTTATATCAAAAGTGTAGATGAAGTAATCAATAATCAGCATTGATAAGATGCATCTGCACTGAAAAATGGCACTAACATCACATCCCTAAGAAAATTCATGACAACTACCAGAAGATAAAGGTCATCAAGATCCCAGAATCAATGTATATCCCAAACGAGGAGTAACTGTGGAGTGAACACTACATATGGAAGCCACTCTTGGGAAATGACTAGATGTTATCATTTAATCTCAATTACCTGTCTTAGAGTCTTACTGAAAGCTACATAAACTTTGTGTTGGATGAAAACCATCATGTCTTCTTATTCCAAATGCAAACCACCTCTGTATTTTACACACACACACACACACACACACACACACACACACACACTCTTACTTCTCTTAAACAGTGATTATTTCTAAGATATAGGGTTAGGATGGAAAAGTCATTTTATCACTCTTCACATTTAAACACAGTGATGTTAAAAATATTTTATAGGTAAAATGAATTATATTAAAATCTTAATTTTAAAACCAACAAAAATAGGTTAAAGGGAAAAGGGAGTTATATACTTAAGTTAGTAGGAATAATTCCAAACCAATCCCATTCTTTGAGAAGGAACCAAATACTCTGTCAGGTCAGGATTAATTCAAAGCTACTTGTAGATAGTCTAGAAAACAGAGTAGCTCCATGATCTGATTTAGAAGATGCCCAAAGCAATTTAAAAATCTCTAATTATTAAAATCTTGCTTATTCCTAACACAAGTCCTACGCCTCTAGTTCCCAAAAATTCAATAAAATGTTTATGTACATGAAAACAATTTAAACTGTCAATATTCATGGTTTTATCTAGAATTCTGTCCTGTGCCTGAGAAACAACAATAAACCACTTAATCTGTAAATTCTCCTCTTAAGCTAACTCTCACACCCATATGAGGTGGTCTAGTTGTGGGAAAAACTATGTGTCCCTCCTGAATGAGCTTTGGAACATCCCACCAGCAAGGATACATTAATAAGGAAGAGTTGTTCTTCAACTTCATTTGTTTGTTTTTAATGAGAATTTCTGAAGACTTTCTTGGTTATCAAGTTTTAGACTGAATGTACTGCAATTAAAAAGGCAAATTTAAGATGAAGAACTGGGCAGAATTATCAAGAGGTGTTATAAAGTCTGTAAACCCTTCTGGCATATATATCTAGATAAAACGTTGGCTCTTTGAATATAAGAAATGGCTGAGGATTATTTCCCTTGATTAACTGACCAAAAGAGTGAATGGCATTAGCCAAGATAATGATAAGCTCCCAGTCCATAGCAAAAAAAAAAAAAAAACTGTAAGAGAAAATGAGAAGATAATAGCTGATGAATTAAATTAAAACAAATAAGGAATAAACCCAAAAAAAGCAAGTCTATCAGAATCACAATACCTACCCCCAACCCCAAATCGCCAATCAGTAAAATTCTGAAATGAGAAAATTAAACAGTGTCATGGCATTTTCACCTCCTCCTTTTCTTTCAACCTCATCCATCCATTGATTCTATACTTTATTTATATCAAAATACAAATGCTTTGAAACTGTCAAAAAAAAAAAAATAAGGAAGGGTAACCATGTGTTCAATGAGTGAATACATCCAAAACTCACGAGAACCAGCGGAAGGCTCATTGTCAGGCACCAGGATGACAATTGGGATGATAACTGAGGGTTGGTTTGTGGTTTTGGTAATTGACAGATCGAGTCATACCTATTTATTATGAGAGACAGGAAGTTTGGATCTATGGGGGGTGACCATACTAAGCCTCGGGACGAAGCCAATACCGCTGAAGACACTGCTCACACCCCACTACCATAGCTAAAGCCAGACACTCGCCTTTTAAGTTGCATGAGCCCAGGAATTCTCCCTGGGCTCAGGCCAGTCTGGGCTGGGTTCTCTGTTACTTGAAAGAAGAAGCCCTAACTAATATAAATATTAATTCTACTTCAAAGACACTGAACCCTCCAAACTATGTTGGAACAAGCCCTTAAGAGGAGGCAGCTCACCTGCTACTGGTAAATAGTGTCACCAGTGGGCCTTGATTCCAGTCCAAAGCAGTGAGTTCATGGACACTGTTAACAGAGACAGATTAGGATGCTTTCCCGTTCAAGACTTTATTTCATGTGAAAAACTTTTTTCAAGGCATTTCATGGAAATGTATGCTCTCCCCAAGAAATAACAATAATTTACTTTTCTCAGAGGAGTACTGAAATGCACACAAAATTAACTGCTGTTTATAGAACTCTTTCAGAGTTTTAGATTGAAGGCTTTATTTATAGTATATTTATGTGCAATTATTAAGAAAGCTCACATTCTTTGTAATATTCTACAAATAATGAGTGGAATACTCTCTAAATTTTAGTCAAATCAGGAGCACAGAATTATCCCTATTTCAAATAAAAATCAAGTGATATTTCTTCTGAGCCTCTATGTGCTTTGTGCTGTGCTAGCCCTAATGATCTAGTTCATGCCACGTAATTAAGATTTTTATTACCGCTTAGTAAATATTGCTGTGTCAATTCTATTATCCTCTCACTCTGCCACCTTCTGTCTTTTCCTCACTACTAATGCGCTGTGGAGATAAAGTATGACATTTAGTCATCCTTGATCCTATTTATAAAGTGTAAAATCACATACCTCTTTAACACCGAGTGACACCCAATGCCTCATTACTAAGAAATCTTCAGGAAACAGCCTACCATCAAGCTGTCTGTTCATCCTAATGTGGCACACCTAAAAGATGGGTAAAACTCAAAATGTACAAAAACTGCTAAGTAGCACAGAAAAGGAAAACCATCTTGTATGTGTGAAGCTGGCATACGCATGTTTATCCAAATGTGTATTTCAGGAACAATTAAGTGGTATCTACCCTCAGTCACAAAACTTTTACTGAAAACTGGCCATTCTTTAGGAATAAGTAGCAAACATATAAACTGCATCTACAGTGAATAAGGAAAGCATGTAAGAGATCTTTACTGACCTTGCTATAATATAGGGGTCTTTGCCGTGGGTGATTGTTGGAAGCACTGTAGGATAGTCAGCAGTACCCCTGCCTCTATCTGGTACACCAGTAATTGCACCTCTTAGTTGTGACAACCAAAAGAACCCAGGGGCACTCTACCACTGAGCCACATCCCCAGCCAATTCTACTTTTTATTTACAGACAGGGCCTCACTAAGTTGCTTAGGGCCTCACTAAGTTGCTGAGGCTGGTTTTGAACTCATGAAGCTCCTGTGGCAGCCTTCCAAGCTGCAGGGATTGAAGGACTATGCCACCGTACCCAGCCTCTGACATCTTTATAAAGATATTTAACACAAATCACTGAGAGATTCTAGCAAACATATCTATTCTCTTAGTCAGGCAATGATCATTAACTCCATAAGGTAATAACAACAGGTTAATTTCACCAACTAGAACTTACTACCAAATAATTAAAAGCTAATGAATGGATTAAATATTTTACCATCAACCAATGTAAGATTTCATATTTTATGTTTTTATAAATTGACAATTATCTGTTTCTAACTAATCACAATCGTACGCTAATCTCCTTCCTACTTAGGGAAAAGGGGGAGACTGTGTGAGGCTATGAAAAGAAAGAAGGGAGACAAAGTAAGAACGATGTGGTCAGATATGTTAATACTATAAAAGTTGAGAGGTAATTAAAAACAGTTTATGCAGACCATGGTAAAGAAGAGAGACACCATTCAACACTTCAATTTGAAAAGTGTTCTAATTTATATGATAAAGGACACTAAAAAAAAAAGGTTATGAACATAGATGCAAATTTCCTCAACCAAATGCCAGAAATCCAAATTCAAGTACACAGTAAAAGGATTACTCGCCACAAGTAAGTAGAATTTGTCCCAGGGATGCAAGGATGTTTCAACCTATGCAAATTAGTAAATAGGATACATCAAATTAAGAGAATGAAGGACAGAAACCATACGACCATCTCAATAGAAGCAGAAAAGGCATTTGACAAAATTCGACATCCTTTCAAGGAAGAATTTTCAATGAATTGGGCATAGAAAGAAGGTGTACATGAACACAATAAAGGTCATATTTGAAAGCTGATAGCTAGCATAATGAAAAATGAAAGGCTGAGAGTTTTTCCTGCAGGATCAGGAACAAGATCTCCTAATTTGTCTTCCACACTGGAAGTTCTAGTCAGAGGAATGAAACAAACAAAGAAAAGAAATAAAAAGCACCAAATAGTAAAGGAAAGAGTGAAACTGCCTGGTTGTTGATGGAATGATTTCATATATAGAAAGTCCTATATAATTCACAATAGCACTGTTAGAATGGATAAACAAATTCAGTCACACGTCACACAAAATCAACTGGCCAAAAGCAGCAGCATTTTGAACAACAAACTATCTGAAAAAGAAATTCAGAAATCAATCACATAAAATATAATAAGTAGAGGTAAATTTAATAACCAAGGAGATAGGGGATCTGCATTTTGAAAACTATGTGCCACTGATGAAAGAAACTATAGAAAACACAAATAAATGGAAAGGTATCTGATGTTCATGGGTTGAAGGTGTTCATGAACACCTTCTTTCTATGCCTAATTTATTAAAAGTTCTTCCTTGAAAGGATATTTATCCTACTAAGAATTAATACTATTAAAATGTCCATGCTACCCAAACAATGCATAGTCAATGCAATCCCTTTTCAAATTTCAATGTCATTTTCCATGGAAATAGAAAAACTCAAGCCAGGATCATAGAGAACTACAAAAGACCCTGAGCAGCCAAAGCAATCTTAAGCAAAAGGAATGATGTTAGAGGTGTCCTAGTACTGACTTAAAAAGCTGTTGTAACCAAAACGTGGACTGGCATAAAAAACAGGTATATGAGAACAATGAAGAAGGACAGATGAGCCTGAAATACACCCATCCATGTGGCCTGGTTTTTGCTAAGGGTGTCAGGAACTCACAATGGGGAAAGGAGAGTCTCTCCAATAAGCAGCCATAAGAAAAACTGTATATCCCATAAACAGAAAAATGAAAATGGTCTCTGTATCACCTCTATTCAGGAAGCAATTCAAAAATAGGTCACAGGTTTAAATATAAGACCTGAAACTGTAAAACCACTAGAAGAAAATGAGGGAGAAATAAGCCACAGTGCTGGTGTAGCGAAAGACTTCTTTCTTAAAAGCATGGGCAACAAAAGCACAGACAGGCAAATGGAATTGCACCAAACTAGAAATGTCCCGTAGAGCAAAGGGAACAACCAGCAGAGTGAAGAGCCAGGGGTGGGAAAAGAAGGAATACCTTAAATCCAAAGGATATAAGGATCCCACACAATTCAACATCAGGAAAAGAAACAGCCCGACTTACAACTGGGAAAGATTTGAACAGACATTTCTCAAAAGCAAATGGGCACTTGGAAAAAAAAAAAAATCCAGTTTCACTAACTACCAGGGAAATGCAAATTAAAAGCACAGTGGGCTACTATCTCACTTCAGATAAGATAGGAATTATCAAAAAGACAAAAGACATCAAGTGCTGGTTAGGATGTGGAGAAAAGGAAAACCTCGTGCACCACCAGTAGGAATACAAATTGGAACAACCATTTGGAAAACAGTAAGAAGGTCCCTCAGAAAACTAAAACTAGAATTATCCTATAATCCAGTAATTCCACTGCTGGGTATATCCCAAGGAGAAAAACTCAGGACCTTAAACAGTACTTTTCACAATAGGCAAGATGTGAGCTCAACCAAAGAATCATCATAGATAAATGCAGAGAGCAGGAGGAATATATGCACAGTGGATACTATTCCGTTTCAAAAACGGAGGAAATACTATCACAGGCAGCAGCAAGGCTGAACTTGGAAGATATAATGCTAAATAAAATAAGCCAAGCTCAGGAAGACAAATTCTATAGGATCTCATTTATATGTGGCTTTTTTAAATATCAAGTAGAAAGCAGGAGATACAATGGGGAGAATAGAAAGAGGCCAGTCCAAAGGAAACAAAGTTCCATTTAGGTAGGAAGAATTAGCTTCAATGAGCTACTGGACATAATGATTTATGATAAAAAGAGAGGGTGTATTTTAAAATTGCTAAAAACAATTTTAAATGTTTTCATCAAAAATAGTATATGAGGTGATAAATCAGTTTGATTTAATCATTCTATATGGTAAGCATAATCAAAACTATATATATATATATATATATATATATATATATATATATATGCAGTTATTATTTGTCATTTAAAAATATTTGAAGGCTGGGGATATAGCTTAGTTGGTAGAGTGCTTGCCTCATATGCACAAGGTCCTGGGTTCAACCCCCAGAACCACTACCACCACCACTCCACCCACCCACACACATACTCACACACACACACACACACACACAAAAAAAAAAAAAAAAGTTTGAAACTTTTAAAAAAAGATCACTCTTGCCAGGTGCAGTGGCACATGCTTGTAATTCCAGCTTCTGAGAAGGCTGAGGCAGGGGGAATCCCTTGTGCCCAAATGTTTGAGGCCAATCTGGACCCCTTCTCATGGAAATAAAAGAAATCATTCTTCCTTTATTGATGGGAGCAGGTTAGAGGAGGACAAGGGTGGAAGTAATGAAAATTCCCAGGAGGATGCTGCAGCAGTCTGGAGAAGATGGTGGCTAGGGCTGTGGTTACTGTATCTAAGGCAGGGAGAAATGGATGTCTTTCCAGATGTCTCTGGGAGCAGAACTGACTGGCCTGCCTGAGACTGGACATGAAGGGAGGGCAACAGCAAGCAGAGACTCTAAGCTCCTGTCCCGACAGTGCTATAACCAGTACTTAGTATTCCTTCCACTGTGCACTGGTTTCTTGTCCCAGTGCTTGGCCACATGCCATATGATGATGCTTCCTCCTGTTCTTGGCTCTCCATCACCTTTCAAATGTTCTGTCCTATTTGTACTATAATCATATCAGCCTGCATTTATTCTCCTCTCAATGAGAGAGGTTTTACACAGGTATTCTCCCACTTTTCTCTACTTACACCTACCCCTATGTGTCTCTTCCTAGTGACAATATTTTATAGTAATGGTGTTTGAAAATTAAAGGGCATTGCCAAAAAAAATCCACTAAAAATTCAAAACTTGAAACACAGTTTGCAGGGTAGACGCCTTTCTAGTCAGTATTGTCAGATTTGTTGCTTAAGTCTGAGCTGAGTTTCCTTGTTTGTTTGCTTGTTTGTTTGTTGGCAATTCCCAAATCAAAGGAAACAGGAAATCAGAAGGCCCCGAGATAAATTTGGAAGTGTGAGACAACTTCTAGTAAAGAAGATTTGTTTAAAACCCAGGGGGGTAAATCATTTCTTCCATTTGTATTATCTTGTCTTACCCCTCCTTTCCTCTTATATGACATTTTGTATAACCCTGAGGATCGCCTTCCATTTCCATGCACTTTCCCTTCTCACTCCCTTTCCCTCCCACCTCTCATCCCTGTTTAATGTAAATATTCTTTAAAAGGGGTAGAGAGAGAAAAGGGGAGGGGAGGGGAGGGGAGGGGAGGGGGGATAGTAGAGAATAGGACAGACAGCAGAATACATCAGACACTAGAAAGGCAATATGTCAATCAATGGAAGGGTAACTGATGTGATACAGCAATTTGTATACGGGGTAAAAGCGGGAGTTCATAATCCACTTGAATCAAACCGTGTAATATGATGTATTAAGAACTATGTAATGTTATGAACGACCAATAAAAAAATAAAAAATAAAAAAAAATAAAATAATTTTACAAAAAAAAAAATAAAAAAAATAAATTGGGAGGGACTGTCCTAGTTACATAAAAAAATAAATAAATAAATAAATAATTAAATAAATAAATAAATAAATAAAACCCAGGGGGGGAAAAAAAACAAAAACTGCTGCCACTGATATGAGAAGGAACCTATGGTGAGCCAGCATTTTTCTCGCTTATTTTCAAAACAATCTCAAGGAAATTACAAGAAACATTAAGTTCTTTATAAAGTGCTTTATAAAAAGAAGGATAACAAAGAACAGACATAGAGACATAAGTAAGCACATGAAAACATGTTCAAAAGCATTTAAAATCAAAATCACAAGGTCACTACCTATCCATAAAAATGGCCAAAATAAAATACTGATTTTATTTTACATCAAATGCTAGTGAAGAATCAGAGAAACTAGACCACTTCCATGTAGCTAGCTGCAAATGTGAAATGATACAGCCACTCTGGAAATCAGACAGCAGTGCACGTCACCTAAAGGTGCAACTACCCAGGAGACAACACAGTCTTGGGCCCTTATCCAAGAGAAATGAACTTATGTTCACGCAAAATCTTGTATTATTCTTGAATATTCACAGAAGTTTTATTCACAAGGGCCTGAGCTTCAAACAGCCCTGGGGTCCCTCAACACGGAAATGGTACAGTGAGTCCTGGTGTGTCACACCACAGGACACTCCTCAGCAGCATGGAAGGAACCACCAGGGCACATTCAGTAATCTAGATACATCTCCAGAGAACAATGCTGCTGGGAGAAGCTAATGCCAAAGGGCCTTCGTGATTCCATTTACATAACATTCTTAAAATGACAAAGTTACAGAGACCCAAAACAAATCCGTGGTCAGGCATGAGGAGCAGAGAGGATGGCCATAAAAGGGAGCAGTGGGGATCCTTGTGGGGTCCAAGTGTTCTGCATCCCGACTGGTGGTGGATACAACAACTTCCACATGTAAAAAATAATTTACTGGAACTAAATGCACACAAACAAGCAGATGCCCACTTAACACAGAAGAGGTGAAATCTGAATGAGACAGGTGGATTACATGGGTGTGTTAATTTTTCCAACTGAAATCATACTACAGTTTTGTAAGATCTTACCATTAGGAAAAATTCAGGAAAGAACACATGATTCCTCTGTGTTACTTCTTATAGGTCTCTGTGACTCTACATGTACATCAAAATAAATTGTTTAATTTAAAAAATTAGAATAGTAGCAATCATCCATATTCACATGAAAGGTACCCAACTGATACTCTTTTGTATAGCTCTTCTCTCATGCAAATCTTGCTAATGATATAAAAGCTGTTCTTTCTATTGTAAGAAATGTGATGATTTAATTATTAGTATGTGTATTAAAAAAGGAAAGAAAGCAAAGTTTTTATGTCAGTTAAAAATAGGAAATCATGTATCTGTCAGTTTCTGAGACCATAAAAAAAGAGTGCATAACAGGTACCTATGATATGGTGCTTTGATGATGATCCTCTGCCAAGGTATGTTGACAGATGTCTTATTACATCAAGATTAACCTTCTATAACCTGCAGAGGTTGTGCTTTATTTCTCATTTTATAGACAAGGAAAATGAGCTCAAAGATACAAAGTGATCTACCAAGTTACACAATGGATTTTCCTGTGGTCTTCAGAGTGAGAAGCTAGACTTAGAAAATAAGAGTTTTCGTTTGTGTTATACAATTAGAAATAATGTAACAAATAGCTCCTGATTTAGTCAGCTTTTTTGTCACTGTGACCAAAAGATCTGACAAGAACAATTTCAAAGGAGTAAAGGTTTATTTGGCACTCATGGTTTCAGAGGTTCCTGTACAAAGATGGCCAACTCCATTACTCTGGGCCTGAGGGAGGCAGGACATCATGGTAAAGAGCACAGAAGAAGAAAGTGGCTCAAGACATGGTAATCAGGAAGCAGACAGAGCTCTATCAAATCTGTGGTCAGGCATGAGGAGCAGAGAGGATGGCCATAAAAGGGAGCAGTGGGGATCCTTGTGGGGTCCAAGTGTTCTGCATCCTGACATCCAGGGACAAAATATAAACCCCAAAGGCACCCCCCCCCCAGTGACCCACCTCCTCCACCACATCCCACCTGCCTGTGGTTACTGCATAGTTAATCAACATCAGTGAATTAATGCATTGATTAGCTGATAACATGATGTTTTCACCTCTAAACTTTCTTTCAGTGTCTCACACAAAAGTTTTTGGAGGAGACCTCATGTGTAAACCATAACAGCTCCTGAACTAGAACCTAGGTCCAGTCAGTATTAAAGTCCAGATTGTTCTTGGTAGACCACAAAACCCACCACTGTGCATTATGGATGGCTCAGTAAGGCAAACTGAAGTATAAGGGATGAAATTACCCAGCTTAATGTATGAGAATCTTAAAGGTCAATTTAACTGATAGCAATAAAGCACATGGCTTTTCCAATGCTATGCAACACAATCCATGGTAGGAGCCAAAGAGGTGATATGATCCACTGATCCCATGATCTATTCATAGAACTGGTTTGATGTCCTTCTAAGAGCAAGCAGAGAAAAGGCTGAAGAGATCTTTTAAATACCACAGTCACTTTTATGGACTTTGCCATGCTAGAGAAAACAATTTGTCTTCTATGCCTGTTGGGTCCAACCAGGAGATAGCATGCAATAATTTACACAGAGAAATTAAATGCAGAAAGAAATCTGAACATGAAATCAGCTCTAGGGAGAGAACAGCTACTGCCCAGGACAGGAAAGGGCCCAACGACAGGACTACCTGGAAATCCTCCCTTTGAGGTGCTTGGAAATTCACTGTGAAGCTACCCGAGAGCATCCTGGGGAGCTAACCAGGGGAAAGTGGTACCTGCTGCTGATCATAAGGAACATTGGAAAAAACTGTGCTGCAGGCACTGCAGAGAAAAGGCCAAGGGAATAGGGGGGCAGGGGGTGCCCCTTTGTCCAGCAATGTCAAACACAACATTTGTTGCCAATAAGAAAGGCTGATCCCCATGGTTAAGCATAGATAATGAAGACCTGATTTGGAGTTCAGAGGCAATAAATTGTTAACTCCAAAAGATAGAAGCATCTTTCTGACTCCAACACCAACTATTCCATTAGTCACTTACCATGTCTCCTATCCTGGGGAGTCCAAAGCCATCCCTCCTCCTCTCGCCTTCTACTCCCACTTCCTCATGCCCCATGCAGGACATTGCACATACAGTAAGCATGCCATAATGGCTTATTGAACTGAACTGAAATATACCACAGCCATATCTTTGAAATATCAGGCCATTTCAGATTTTTCAAAAATATTTTTAGCTTAACTCATGAGGGTAGAAAATGCCCTGGGGGACATTGAGTTTATTAGGTATTTTCCTATCAAGATCTGGATTAAAATTCTAGCCTGATATACAGAGCAAAGTCAATTCAGTTACAAAATGCACTTTGGTACTCACATACATCAAAGGAGTACTTCTCCTTCTGTGCATCCTTTCTCAGCAAAGGACTGAAATAATTTGTATAAGGTGAAACTGATAAGGAAAAATATCCCTAGTGTTTTTCATCCAAAATTTTGACTTTAAAAACACATAGTATAGACCCAAGGGAAATCCTCTGGATATATAAAATGCAATTTACAAATTAAATTTAAAATACGTCAAAGAACAAAGAATAAGATGATATCTGTGACCTCCACTAGATTTGGCAATTGCTGTCATTCGGCACTTTGTGCTAAAATAAAACTTCAGAAGTTTCTAATTCCTAGATTCCTCTCTAATGCCCCTAACTTGCTCCCATGTGCCTAATTGGTAGTACATGTTATTCTGGATGTAGGATTTACCCTTGTTATGGTTTGGATCTAGGAATCCTCCAAAAGCTCATGTGTTAGGCAATGCTACAATGTTCAGAGGAGAAAACATTGGATTATGAGGGCTGTAAATTCATCACTGGATTAACCCATTTGGGGGATTAATAATTTGAATTGACTACTGGGTAGGCAGGCTGGACACGGCTGGAGGAAAAGCCTGGACTATATCTTTTCCATGGCCCCTTCCTCTCTCTCCCTCTGCTTCCCAGCTGCCATGAACTGAGCCAGCACTTTTCCACCTTGGTGTTCTGCCTCGCCATAGGCCCAGGGCAATGGAGTCAGCCAACCATGGACTGCACCTGTGACCAAAAATGAACTTTTCAGACTCTAAGCAGTTCATGTCAGGTATACTGTCATATCAATGAAAAGCTGAGAGAAATACCTTACAGCATGCTGGTTACTGTTTTGCCTTTTTTTTTTTTTAATGGTATGCACTTGCAAAGCTGAGCAACATATAAAATTGTGTGATGTTTTTAATTTTTAAACAATGATATTCCAAAATTTGCTTTTATCATATTACATTATGTTTCTGATGGATTTCCATTTAGAGATACAAATCTAATTCACTAGATTAACTTAGCTCCTGTGCAGTTAGTGAATGTTTTAAAAATTAATCTCCTATTCATAGAAGTTAGGTGATTTACATGTTTTACTATGTTTTCAAAAAGGTTTGGTTGGGCTGGGTTTGTGGCTCAGTGGTAGAGCACTTGCCTAGTATGTGTGAGGCACTGGGTTCAATCCTCAGCACCACATATAAATAAATTAATTAAATAAAGGTCTATCGACAACTAAAAATTATTTTTTTTTTTTAAAAAAAGCTTTGGTCATCATTCTTAGACCTCCTTATAAACATATGAAACACTTTCTCAATAGCATATACCTTAAATGGATAACACACATTAATTTCACTAAATAATACTGATTTCCTGTCAGTAATGAATCAGACACACTGGTATCAATATTAAGTAGGAATGCATAGGACATGTTTAGGAATTTGTTGATTACTTCAGTAGAAGCCCCTTTGCCTACATATAAAAATGAAGGTGCTGATGGTCAGATGCTCTGGATCAGGAAATGTCAACCAGAAAGTTGATTCTGCTGGGAGACTGGCCATGCTCTAAACTTCCTTTCCTACCTATCCCCTACAAGAAATCCTTAGCAATTTCTCTCTTCAAAGCCTGTCCAGACATAAGATTGGAATGGACAACCTCCTCTAGCTTTCGGGTCTTTGTATACTCAATGTGTCTCAATTCTCTGGACAAGAGATACTGGTATTATTAGTGATAGGTATCAATTAACTTAATAACCTCCCAGTATATTTTGTGCATTCATTCATTCATGCATGCATAAATTTGTAGGCACATACTAAATGAGCATCAACTAGAGCCAAGGGGCAAAAGAACAAGAAAGATCCAACCCTCAAGAAGTCCCCAGTCTACAACTAAGCTACACAATAAAGCAAGCACCAGCTGTGTGACACATTGAGCACCGGAAATGCAGCTAGTTTATATAATATGTGCTATAAGTGTAAAATATACACTGAATTTTAAAGACTTTGTAAAACAAGAATATAAAAGATATAATTAAGTTTTATATTACTTGCAAATTATTCTTATTTTTCTTTTTTTAATGTGGCTATACCAAATTAAATTTATATATGTGACTCACCTTATAACCACCTCTGTCCAAGATGGTATGAGAGACAAGAATAATGATGCAGTAAGAGGATTCCTAAGGTAGGGTAGAAATGTCTATGGAAGTGTCCACGAGATCTAATGGACAATAGAAGGACCCCCGCATCACAAAGTATACTGTATCAGGGATTTGTGCTAAATGAGTAGATTTTAGCTGTTTTTGCCACAAAAATTTTTTAAATGGTTACTATGTGAAAAAAATGGATATCTTAATTTGCTTTGCTGTAATAATCTTCTAAACATCTAAATGAATCCCATCATATCATGAGTTTACTTTAAACATGCAAAATATTTTTTTTAAATGCTCCATGAGGGCATGAAGAAAGAACAAAGTCAGTTCAGCTTGGGGCACAAGAGAAAGCAAGCCACAGAAACTGAGAAGACAGATAATAAAAATATGAATCAGTTGAGGAAAAGGAAGGGACTAAAGTCCTTCCAGGCAAAATCCCAGAAGTGAGAGACCAGAAAAACTAGCTACATCAGCCAAACTAGGCTGGGTTTGTCACATCAGCCCTAGCAAGCCTTGATAAATATCAGCAGTAATCATCATTTTGCATTATTTCATCCCTAAAACAAAAGCAACATTAGATAACTGAAGCAAAACAATGAATACACAGAAAGTAATTTCTAACTCTCTTTTTCATACTACCATCTAATCTACCACCAGAATCACCTCATCTAAAGGATAAGCCATTACCTAAAGCCACTTACCCCATACATGAACCTCACACAATCCCAAGGAAGCAGCTAGTGTTACTGCACAGGTGCTGACACTAATCTACAAGAGAATAGCAAGCCTTCACTTTTTTTTTTTTTTTAGTTGTAGATAGACATGATACCTTTATTATACCTTTTACTTATTTGTTGTTATTGTTTTAATGTGGTGCCAAGGATCGGACTCAGTGTCTCACACATGCTAGGCAAGCACTCTGCCACTGAGCCACAACCCCAGCTGATGCCTTCATATCTCAGTGATAAAAAAGTATGTGAAATTATAGCTCCTCACTGCTCTAGAGCTATAGGCTTTCTTTTAGCTTTCACGAATGTTTTAATTGCAAAATGAAAAGGAAACAAAATTAGAATTTTAATCGACATTGGGCAAATGATAGTGACCCAAAGACAAAAACAACTTTTATTTATTCCATTACTATCTGGAGCTCCAAGCCTCACTGAAAGTCACTTTCATTCATGAGTGTAAATAAAACCAAGAAAAAGAGACAGTGGAAAAGTGAAAAGAACACAAAAGGAATTGAGATTTGTTGTTAGATGATAGTATTTAAGGGACTTAAAACAGAATTAATCTCAACAGCTGGAAATCATATTTGGCTCACGTTAAAGAAATGCCGCTGCTGCTTGCAAACATGATAAATGAAGAGCAGCTTGCAACCATGATGGAGAAAAATAAATATTTCATTATGCAAAATGCATCTCATTGTTGTGTTTGTAAATCTGAAACAATTATAAGTCCTGCATCACAGCACACGCTGTTTGTCATCCTCACTGCCTTGCAGGTACTGGGTTTTTGTTGTTTTTCTTCTATTTTTCTTTTTAATTCCACATTTATTTGGCTATAATGACTTGGAAATAACTTTTGGCATTTGATGATAGAGACAAAAATAGCTATCATTTCCCCTGCTAAAGTACAGAACTAGGTACTTCTTTTTAATTACATCTTTGATCCTTAGAACCTACAAAGCAATAATAAGTTGCTAATACTAAGAAAATTCAATAATAAAGGGAATCAGTGCCTCCAGAAGGAATGGCAGAAATAAAACTCACTCCTATTCTTTTTAAAAGATGCATTCAAGCTTGTTTTAATAATTCATAAAATACACAACCTCATAAATGCACAATGAAGTACAATATAGCCCAGAGAAATGAACTGAGATGGAAATATTGATCCCTACAATATTTTTAATAAGTGCAATAACAAGGTGTACCCTCCAAACAAACAATCCACCCAGCACAGCATGCTCCAGTTGCTCACAGTTAACCATCTGAGACACCAGACAGTGAAAGCCTGTCCTTGAGAAAGACAATTAACACATAGAAGAAAATCACCAGGCAAGAAAAGGAGGGATGAAAGAGCCAAGAAATCAAATCCTAAATGTCACACTGCTGAAGGCCTTTTAGTCAGCTGGAATCCATTTACTGAAAGATTTAAAGGAAGCCAAAATCTTGTTTTAAGACAGAATAGAGAAGTCTCTTCCCTTTCTCCACCTCAAAGAAGTGACGAAAAACAAAGAAACGAAAAGTTCCATCGTTGGTAGAATGAGACCAAGTGTGTGATCCCAACAGCAGTCTTTGTGCAGCAGCAGCCAAGGCAGGGAAACTGGGTGTGAGGAGGCACCAAGGAGGCGGGGGTTGCAGATGCAGATGCAAGGCACTGCAGGAAGCAGCCTGCTGCTGAGGGACAGAGACCAGGGCAGGGCTGGACTCCAAGGCGGCACACCTGCCCCTGCACAGACAGCCAGCAGCCAGGGATCAGACTCCTCCCAGCAGCCAGGGGTCAGCTCACTCAGAGGGACACTAGCACAGGATCCAGAGGGACAATGATGGTAAAGGAAAAGGAAAGTGGAGAAAAGAAAAGGTGGAGAGCAGGGGAGAAAAGAGAGGGAAAAGCAAACAGGAAAAAACGAATACATGAGAAAATGGCACCAGAAAAACATCACCAAGTAAATGAAAATCATGACTGGAAATATCATGAAATCTCAAAGAACTGGAGGGAAAACAACGTCACTCAAAGGAGAGACATCAGAGCTCTGAAAGACACAGCAAAACCAATGAAGAAAGGGAATCACAGGCTTGCAGAGCTCACGAAAGAGATTAAGTCTAAACAAGAAGTTGCTCAGAGCACAACTGACACCATTAGGAATCCATCCAGGGGCCCGGAAGAAGGGATGATGGAAGGAGCAAAGGAAATGGAATTAACAAGGGCTCACAGAAGACTGAAAGACAGGCGAAACTTGCCTTCTCAGGAAATAACATGTGTAAAACCGCTTTCCCAAGACAACCACCAAATTAATTAAAAGAAAATCTTCCAGTGCTAACAGGAGAGTGAAGCTCGAAGACAGAGGGCACACACCCTCAGAACACCCAATACAGACGGGTAACTTGAGTGAGGCCTAATTAGAAGTATGAATTCATTATAAAACAGAAATAACAAAATGCCCCGGAACTGGAAAATTTTTACTCCTTAGTCCAACCTGGAAGGAAACAGGGGTCAGGGTATGTAATTAAATGAACTGAGTTGGTGGTGGGAAGAAAACTTCATTAAACCTAATCATGAACGTGAAAAGATATCACATATGATGCTAAAGGGAGGAAAAATAAACTAAACCACCACCTGAAAAAATAAATAATTTGACTATAGCACCCCAATTTCTGGCCCAGTCTAAACAAGGCAGCCAAGAATTTGCCCAAACTTAAAATTGTAGGACTGTTTTCCAAAATAAATGAACACGTCTGGTGGGAATTAAGACAGCACTGGCACCTCGAGGAATTAGAGGCGAGCCCAGACTCCTACCTGGCTCTCTCCATCTCTAGGTGACCACTGGCAGTCCACACACCTACCACAAGCAAACTGGTCCACATCATCCTTTCAACTGCCTAATTCTTAGTAAGACAACACAACCAAGGGCCACCATAGTAAAGGACCCAGAGAAAGAAATACAGACTAACAGAAAAACAAGGATCCACAGGAGCACCCGGGGCACAGGTGAGAACAAGAGTGGACACAGGAAATGAATATGCTCGTAACTCCTGGGATGAAACTGTGTGTGTAAAACAAAATAGATACTATGAAAACGGAACAAGCAATGTCTCCTAATCAAATGTTGCTGGGACAACTGCATAAGCAGAAAAACACAGACCTCTACTATGTACTCCACATAAAAAATTAATTCAAAATGTATAACGTAAAAACAAAAATCTTCTTAAAAGAAAGCTCAGAGTAAATGGACGAAATTGCAACCCTCAGGAAGACAAAGCACAACTTCACGCCCCAGGACACCAGCAACAGTAAACCTTTTTAAAAAATATATAATAAATCAGATATCATCAAAACTGGAATTCTTTCAAACATTCATCAGAAACAACTTAAAAAATAAAATGGCAGGTCATAAATTGAGAGACTAGATTTGTAATACATATGTGACCCAATACTTGTATCTCAAATACTAATACCTATGAATAGATAATAAAAAGACCACAAATATAACAAAAAATTAAGCAAGAGATTTGAATGGACACTTTATAAAAGAAAACACAGAAAAGTTAAATCAGCACTTGAAAAGATACACAACATCATATGTACTGGGAAATGTAAATTAAACCACAAGGGTACTACTTTACATGTGCTAGAATATTTAAAATTGAAGAGTAAGACCAAGTGTTAAGAGAGGCTGTGAAGCAACTGAAACCTCAAATGTTGGTCAACTACTCGGAAGACCTGTTGGCAGGTTCTTATAATGTTAATATACAATTACACTATGCTACTTAAAGAAGATAAATGAAAAATATGTGTACAAGAAAGATCTTTTTCTGGCTTTATTGAGACATAATTGACAAATTACAATTCTATATTTACAATGTACAACATGATATATTAGTGTATGTATACACTGTGAAATGATTGCCACAAGCAAGCTAATTAACATGTCCATTTTATCACATGGCTACCTTTTTATAAAAAAGAATGAGTTAGATAAAATTTTTAGAGCAACTTACTTGTAAAGGCAAACACTAATAACAGCAAATACAAACCCACCATCAACAGAAATGACTGATTCATCCAATGAATGGACCACTACCCAGGAATAATGAAGGAATAAACTGAGGGCAAAAGTAAGCAAACTACTAGAACCTGCAGTGAATGGATGGACTTCAAAGTTCTTTAACTGAGCAAACAGAGCCAGGCGCAAACCAAGTCCATTCTGTATAATTTGTCCATGTACATGCAGTTCAAGAGAAGCAGAACCAACCTGTGAGATGTGAACCGTGCAGGTGGAGTGGGACTGGCTGAAACAGAGAGGACTCTCCGAGGTGACAGAAACATCCAGATCTTGACTGGAGTAGTGACTCATGTACACACACATTTAAACTTATCAAAGTGCTATTCCTTCAACATACTGTATGGAAATTTGAATCTCAATTTTAAAAATGAAATAAAAAATAATTCAAACTACAGAAATGCCAGAATTTATATGTGGTGTGGGTATTTTTCATTCAGAAACTTCAACAGGACAGAATAACATCCACTACTAGTTAAGAATCACTGAATTACATTTAGTACCATATTTAGTAGCTCAAGTTTTAGGTTCACAAAACTGGTTTTGCTATGAGTAGCATACTTAATATATGTCAGAACTAGGACACAATCTCAATGTCTTCTCAGGCCATGTCCAGTGTGCTCTGTCCCTCCACATTTTATATAACCTTCATCTGATAAACTGACCAGTGGCTGATCTCCAATATACCATAGGTTCAATGAGGTCTACTTACATAGACACATACACATCATTGTTACATGTTCCACTGGGAAAGAAAAAACTTCTACAAATTAAATTATGAAACATGCTTTATTTACACTAAGAAGCTGCTATACTTATTTTTAAAAGATCTTTTGAACTAGATCTTTGACATATATAACTCATGCATCTTAATAAAAGGGAAGAGTAACACAGTGTATGGGATTTTGCAAAACAAAAATAAAAAAAAAAACTTGGAATGTCAGTCATTTATTCTTTTAAGAATAAATATCTGCTCTACAAGTATAAGCAGAATTTTTGCAATATCTCAGTGACAATATTATAGGCAAGTGCCTTCCAACTTGGATCCTGGGAGGATCCTCAATTATGACTCCTCATTAAAAAAGAACATATCCTCGTTCTGTGGTTTTATAAAGAAAAACATGGCAGTAATGAATGAAATAATTTCATCAGTCAAGAACATTTCCTGCTATTTAGTAAACACTTGATGAAGTGCACATGAAAAATTCTGTTTTAGTACTAATTTAATAATATTTTCTTCCATCTAATTTATAAAGTAATGCCAGAATTCATACTACTTGGAAAGTGTAAACACATTGTAGCAGGTGAAACAAATTTGATGTCTGGAAGCAATCTGGGGACTGCCAAAGTTAATCTTCAGTAAGTCAGTGGTCAGAGAGGGGTTTGGCACACTTGCCTAGTGAGAATCACCTGGGGTCCTAGTTAAAATGACAACAACTCGCCCTCCAATGGAGAGGCTTAGAAGCTCTTCCCAGGGGTGAATCCTACCAGTAGACAAAAGAGAGAACACTGTACCAGAACACGAAAACTCTCAGAATACAGAAAACATTTTACTAATTATACAGGGTGCATAAAGACGTTTCAAATCCATTACAAAATAAAATACAGATTTTTTAAGAGTAAATATTCCTATGACTGGAATTCTGTTATGAATCAAAACAAAGGAGGCCTGGAGATTTATATGCACATTCAGACTCCATCAGACGACTCTGAGGAATTTAAGAACCCGTCCAGGAAAAATAAACAATTCTTGAAATGAAGAGAAAGTGAGTTATTTCAAAAACTTTCTCAACAAACATTTTGCAACTGGGATGCCACTTCACAAACTATTCTGCTCTTTCCCTAGTGTAATAACAAATTGCTTAAAATATGAACATTATATTCTAATTACAAAAGCAAAAATATTTGTCCACTAAATATCATATTAACATGTGGCTTCTTCTACTTGTTTTATATTCTAGATTTGATGAGAGAGAGAGAGAGAAAGAGAGAGAGAGAGAGGGAGGATGCTTTGTGGTAATGGAAATGGTCAGGATCTTGTGGAATCAAAACAGTACCTCTATCAACTTAGCAGGAAGACAAAGGAACTGAATTTCAATATAATTTTAATTAGTTTAGTTTTAAATGGCCACATATGACTAGCAGCCACCATATGCAACCCACACAGGTTCAGTTAATAAAGGGGTTTCACATTTAAAAGTTCATTTTTGATCAATGAACAGGATAGATTCAAATGAAAAACCTTCTTTTCAGCAAAAGGAACAACCATTGAGGTGAAGAGAGAGCCTACATCTTGGGAGCAAATTTTTACCCCTCACACGTCAGATAGAACATTAATCTCTAGAGTATATAAAGAACTCAAAAACCTTAACAACAACAAGAAAAAAAAAAACCCAATGAATAAATGGGCTAAGGAACTAAACAGACACTTCTCAGAAGATGATATATAATCAATTTACAAATATATGAAAAAAAAGGTTAAACATCTCTAATAATTGGAGAAATGCAAAACTAAGTTTCATCTCACTCCAGTCAGAATGACAATTATCAAGAATACAAGCAACAATAATTGTTGGTAAGGATGTGACAGAAAAGTCACCCTCACACATTGGTAGGACTGCAAATTGGTGCAACCCATCTGGAAAGCAGTATGGAGAATCCTTAGAAAACTTGGAATGGAACCACCGCTTCACCCAGCTATCCCACTCCTCGGTCTATACCCAAAGGACTTAAAATCAGCATACTACAGTGATGCAGCCACATCAATGTTTATAGCAGCACAATTCACGACTGCCAAACTGTGGAAGCAATCTACATATCCTTCAATAGATGAACAGATAAAGAAACTGTGGTATATATACACAATGGAATATCATTCAGCATTAAAGAGAATAAAATCATGGTTTGTAGGTAAATAGATGAAGTTGGAGAATATCATGCTAAGCAAAGTAAGACAATTTCAAAAAAAAAAAAAAAAACAGGGGCCGAATATTTTCTCTGATAAGTGGGTAATGATCCATAATGGGTACTGGGCACATGGGATGAGTGGAGGAACTTTGGATTGGGCAAAGGGGAGAGAGGGGAGGTAGAAATGATGGTGGAATGAGACAGCCATTATTACCCTAGGTACATGTATGATTGCATGAATGGTGTGACCCTACTTTGTGGACAACCAGAGAAGTGAAAAACTGTACATCATTTGTGTACAAAGAATCAAAGAGCATTCGGCTGTTACATAGAACTGATTAGAACAAATTAAAAATGAATTTTAAAAGTTTATTTTTGTTCATTTTGGGAAGCCGCTGAGCAGCATCACAAACAGGACAGCAGGACCAGTAAGTAACGCAAAATGACAAACACAACAACCGCCACTCCCAGCCACTTCCGACTTTTAGTGGCATAGCCTTTGTTTAATTCCCAAGAGTTCTCAGGAAGACCTTTTAAAATTTTGTGACTGCTAAAAATCGATCTTAGCACCCACTCTACGCATGTTTACATTTGTTTTCTGATACTGATTTTTCTCTTACAGAGAGAAACAGAGCTAGTTTTAGTTCTCACTTCCTCTCTTTAACTGTACAATATGACACATTTTCCTGCAGAAGAACCCTCATTTGAAGAACCTTCTATTTAAAAGAGTCTTCTCAGGGTTTAGCCTGAGAGCTTCCTCTTTTCCTGCTTCTTGACATAGGAGGCTGAGACGGACCACTAACTACCACAACACTCACATGTGCCCTCCACCGGGGAAGAGGCAGGGGGATGACACAACAGAGGAGGACAGCAGTGGCCAGGCTGTGAGAAAGCCAAAGGCCCTGCCCCCACACACCTTCATAGGAAAGGAAAAGCCTCAGTCCCTCAATGGAGGGCAGCAGAAGGGACAGCTGGAAGGGGAACAGTCCTTGAAAAAGGACAAAGGAAATGCATTATGATAAAACCTACATGGTTGGTTAAAATAATCCAAGTATTCATTCCACCCAAGAGCTGTAATCAACAGAGATATCCAAAGCACACAGTTTGTGTCCAACACCATTTGTAAAGTCACTCCTACCCAAGATATGTAAAATCCATAAGCTATCGGAAGATGATTCAAACAAGAAATACAACTCGAGACCCCGACTCACAGCAGCAACTATTTGCACTTCTGGAAATTCTGGAAAGGGAAAGAGGTGTGTTGGCTTGCAGTCATCTACAAGGACTGACTTTGAGGGAAAGAGAGACCATAGATCAAAGAAAGAGAGGACAGATTTACTAACTGAGCAAAGAGTGTAAGTCAAAGCAGAGAGGCAAGAGTGAGTGTGATCCAGCACACAGAAGGGCATTCAGGAGAGCAGATGAAAGGTTGATGTTGGTAAATAGAAAAAGATGAGGTGTTGACAGGGTCAGCTTGTGGAAGAAATTGAATATCAGAAAAAAAGGAATTTAAACAGATGGAATCAACCTATAGATACTGCAAAGGGATATGTCAAGAGTTAGAAGGGCAGTCTGGGAGATGAATTGCAACAGAGAGGAAAATGGATCAGAGAAAAGGGCTTATGGGACATATAATAATCAGGGAAGTAAGGTGGCAGCAGTAGTTGAAGACACATCAGAAAGAAGGAAGAGGAAAAGGAAACTTCAAATATTATGCCACCTTTCCATCCAGAAGAACAGAATGAAGGATTGGCGGCACGTTTGATCACATCTAAAATACATAAAATCCCATCTGTTTTCACGTCTTTCCTGGGCGTCTGGCTTAATCCAAGCGTGCCAAATGAGGCCCCCCAGGGCTCTTCAAAAGAAGCAGCGCAATATACATTACACTGATCTCAAGTGCAAACACATAAGACTAGCAATAAATTTTTAATAATATTCCTTACTTATGAATGAAAATAATATATTTGCTTTCAAATAACAGTGTGAGATGAGCATATTCAGGAGAACTGGCCCTGAGCTGGAGAGTCCTGAGGAGGGAGGGTGCCTGCGGAAACCGTTCCCTCCCCACTTCCACTTATTCACAAATCTAATCATTCACTGAGAACGCCTTCTGGAGAAAATGACTGTAAAGCCTGACAATATAATTCGTAAATAATTTTCACTAGAAAAGGCCTACCTAACACATTACAGTCATCACTAAACTACAAGAAAACACATTAAAAAAAAAACTGAAAGCCTGTAACCCATTCTACACTTCCCCTCCATAAAACTGTGAAGTTTTAGTTAAAGAGGAAAAAACATTATCCAAATACTGCTTTCAAAACATATTTATAGGTTAACATCACTAAGGCAGATAAATAGCAAACACTGGCAGTGCTGGAAAGCATTATATACACTGTGTAGTACTTAGGAAAAAATATACTTGGGAGAGTTTACATAAGCTTGGGTCACTATAATATATCTCCAACTATTAACTGGAATACATGTTTACTTTTTGTCATTGCATTTTAATAAAAATGGACATATAGTGGAGTTTATGAACATGAAGTATTACTTATTCATCTTAAACTATTTTGGATTCAGGAAATTGTTCTTAATAAAGGGCAAATGGTTAACTGTGATGTTGAGATAACCTGAAACACAGCAAACCTTCAATGCATTTGCCTCTGCAGAACTGTGTTTTGGATTATGTGTTTAATGCTGAAGATGTTAGATCCCAAGCACTGTAAATTTAAATATTATAGGATCCAAAGACTCTAAAACATGAAAAGCATTTTACTACATTAAAAAGAACAACATAATGAGACAAAAGTTTATGGTTTCGCTTTTTTTCCCCCTGGAAAGTTTTGCTACAAGCCTAAAAACAGGTTTTAGGTACTAAGAGTGTTTGAAGGATATATATTTTTAAAATAAAAATAAACCACTAAACTTAGACCTTGTAATCCTTAATTCTGCATATTATTAGAAGAAATAAATTATTAATGACTTAATAGAGATTTTTGCTTTATTTTGAGCAACTACAGATTGGGGGTTGAATCTCAGATCTGCCATTTGCCATGCAAGGAGCAAGTGTGACCAACCAGATGACCTTGAGCAACCCACTCAATCTCTGTGTGCCAGTTTCCCATCCATCACAGAAGGGGAACAGAGGACCTACTTAGGTAAGTGTTGAAGAAGCCATCTAAGGACAGATCTCAAGACAGTGACTGACACATGCCACTGTCACAATCAGCATCATCAGAGTTTGAACTCTTCTCCTTCATCTACACAAATGCACATCTGCATTCTTCTCAATTTCTCCCATGGTTAGTAGTGGCCAGTTTGGAATTAGGAACACAGAGCCTTCATCAATGAAAGCAGCCCAAATGGCAAAGCTGAAGTGCACTCTGAAAACCCAGCAGCTCAGATCTTGTGTTTTTCTTGAAGAAGTGGGTAACTGTGTGCCCACACAATTGGTATGAGAATCTTTAAAAATCATGTACACAATTTTATAAACAAACAACAAAAATTTTCTTCTTCTTATGACTCTACTGAGAAACTGCGTATCCTGATCACTCACTACACCTCACCCTCCCTCCTCTTCCTCCAACACACCAACCTCACTTTCTTCTCAGGGACCACCTTATCTTTGGATTTGATTTTGATTTTACTGCCACCAGATACACTGCTCCAGTTGTTTAAGATCTGCCTTTGTCTCACTCATCCCCCACCAATCAACCATGAGCACACAGATCATGCCTTATCCAGGAGTGCGTCCTCAGCTTTGAAAATGCAGCAGGCAACTGAGTTGTGCATAACAGCATCCAGCTAAATATTTGTTTAAGAAATATTTTAATGTTGAACTTCAAATCTCATGGTCTTAAGGTTTTCAATGCACCTGAGTTAAAGGATGGCCTCCACTCATGATGCTATTCCTTGTAATCATGAAGTTATTATTACTTGCAAATATCTTTCAGATTCAACATCTTATGAGAATGGGATTTTTTTTTTTGTTCTGAAGAGACTGAGATCTAGCACCTGTCAATATATGTATGTTAAATTTAGAGCCAAAAGATAATAATAAAACTAAAATAAATCTTTCTTGTTCACCAATCATGTTAGCATATTAAAAAAGAAGAAATAAGGGAATAAAAATTGGTTCAAATTGAAAAAACACACAAGAACGAACCTGGGAAGTAGCAGCTCTGCTAAAGTAGAGCTTCTAATAAGATGAAAAAAAAATGCAACTTGCCATTGAAACTGCTGAACAAAGCAAAAGACTGCTTAAATTAATGATTGTACATCATTTAAGCAGAGAATTAATTTTCAAAGAACATGACATGACATGAAAAACATAATCACAAGTATTTCTAAAGGGAACTACACTACGTCTACACTATGAATCCTATTACAGTAAATAGAATCATGTGCCCACATAAAATTAGAAAGAAATACTCAATGTTGTGAACAGGGGATTTTTCTAGATAGTATAAATGCAGAAATCACTATTTTTACTTGGTGCTTTTTGTTCCTCTGTGTAAACATGTAAGTCACATCTGCAGTTGGGATAAAAATACTGGGGCTGGGAAGGTGGTTTGCCTTCAGTTTTCCATAAGCATTTTTTTTTCTTTCTGTATTGCTCCTAAGGAAAAAAACAAATGGAGTACTGAATCCAGTTAAAGTAATAATCTAATTATAGTCCTTAAACAGAACAAAGAGAACAAGCCTATGGTCAGCACTGCTGTTTGAACCATAATTAGACCACATTCATGAAATTCCCTATGATGCTGGAAAGATAGAAACTGTGCGTTGTTTGTAAGAAGAGCATCTCCAGTAATGGCTACTATTTATTGGGTAATTATGACCTTCCAGTTTAGATATTATCTCACTTCATCCTCATAGAAATCTAATAAGATATTTTTATTATTTCCATTTATTACATAGGAAAATATAGGGATTCCCTTGTAAACAAGCGGGAGGCTCACGCAGGCACACACACATTCATTCTCTCCTTAAATTTTTGGTGAGATATGCTATTCTCTAAATGTCTGAAAGATTTCATTACAAAAACAACTGCTTAGCTTCTTTTTGAACTTTAAACTGCTTTGTGAAAGTCAGCCTTTGCTATTTGCAGGTTCCACATCAATGAATTCAACCAACCCCAAAAAATATTCAGAAAAACTATAGCATCTGTACTGAACATGTACAGACATTTCTTTTTTTTTATTGTTGGTAGTTCAAAACATTACATCTATTTTGATATATTTCACAGTTTGATTCAAAAGGGTTATGAACTCCCATTTTTACCCCGTATACAGATTGCTGAATCACATCAGTTACATCAATTGCATTTCCATTGATTTACATATTGCCATTCTAGTGTCTGATGAATTCTGCTCTCTATCCTATTCTCTACTATCCCCCCTCCCCACCCCTCCCCTCCCCTCTTCTCTCTCAACCCCCTTTACTGTAAAATACTTCTTCCACTTGTATTATTCTTTCCTTACCCCTCACTTCCTCTTGTATGTAATTTTGTATAACCCTGAGGATCACCATCCCTTTCCATGCAATTTCCCTTCTCTCTCCCTTTCCCTCCCCCCTCTCATCTCTATTAATGTTGATCTTCCTCTCCTGTTCTTCGTCCCTACTCTGTCCTTAGTTACTTCCCTTATATCAAAGAAGTCATTTGGCATTTGTTTTTTAAGGATTGGCTAGCTTCACTTAGCATAATCTGCTCTAATGCCATCCATTTCCCTCCGAATTCTATGATCTTGTCGTTTCTTAATGCAGAGTAATACTCCATTGTGTATAAATGCCACATTTTTTTTATCCATTCATCTATTGAAGGGCATCTAGGTTGGTTCCACAATCTTGCTATCGTGAATTGTGCTGCTATGAACATCGATGTAGCAGTGTTCCTGTAGCATGCTCTTATTAGGTCTTTGGGGAATAGACCAAGAAGGGGAATAGCTGGGTCAAATGGTGGTTCCATTCCCAGCTTTCCAAGAAATCTCCATACTGCTTTCCAAATTGGCTGCACCAATTTGCAGTCCCACCAACAATGAACCAGTGTACCCTCTTCCCCACATCCTCGCCAACACTTGTTGTTATTTGACTTCATAATGGCTGCCATTCTTACTGGAGTGAGATGGTATCTTAGGGTGGTTTTGATTTGCATTTCTCTGACTGCTAGCGATGTTGAGGATTTTTTCATGTACTTATTGATTGACTGTATGTCCTCCTCTGAGAAGTGTCTGTTCAGGTCCTTGGCCCATTTGTTGATTGGGTTATTTGTTGTCTTTTTGTCTTCTTGTCATGGTGCTTTAACAATACAGGATGATAACATTTACACAGCATGACATTGCATTAGGTATCATAAGTAACTTAGAGAAGGTTTAAAGTACTAGAGGGGATGCACAGAGGTTATATGCAAGGCTCTGCTATTTTATATAAGGCACCTGAGCATCTGCAGACTTTGGTATCCCACAGGGAGTCCTGAAACCAATCCCCACAGACACTAAGACACAACTGTGATTATATATTTATTTCTATCATAAACTCATTTTTTAGACCAACTTACATATTAATGCCATGTCTGGAAATCCCACTTACATTAAGTTATAGATAGCTATAATTTCTTTATATAACACTTTAAATGATAGTAATAATCTTGTTACCTCAGAATAAAAGTTTTGTTCAAATGATTTAAAATTACATATCAAATACATTTACTGTTAATGCACTTCAAGTCACTGTGAGTGACTGCTTCAGAAGGAAGTTGTACTGGTCAAAAGCCAGTTGTCCACATAACCACTGCTGAAGAAACAATGCCTGTTTTCTTATAGCCCATCTTGGCCACAAGACAAGCCACATTAGCCTCCCACTCCAACTGCTAAAAGTTTTACTCCAACTGTCAAAAGAAATGATCACAATCTTAATTTTATCTACATAAAAAAAGTTTAAAACTTCAAGAATATCAGTTTCTACCTCCCCTTATTGAAAAAGGAAATGCTTCTAGTTGTGTTGCATTTTTTGATTCCTATAATATTTGATTTTTCTATAAAAATTAGTGCAATGGTGTCTAAAACATGAATGTTAAATTTATAGTGCTATTCTTGTTGAACATCTATCTTTCCTTTTTACCCCACCTACACAAGCAACACACAATCCACACAAGCTGGTTAACAAATACCAAAATAATTGGTATAATGGAATTCCATACATTTTCCTTGGCTTGATTCCATTTCCAATAAAGAGGTTAAAAATTTCACTTCTTGAAAAATAATGTAAACAGTCATCTTGCCTACAGTGGTGTAAGTTCATGAATTAAACAAAATGAGGCAGCTATGGATTTATGCCATCCAAACATCTTAAAATACATCATCGAACCACTTTTAAACCTCTTTATAATCAAAGGTGCTTATTGATTTACCTACCATGTATAAAAGAAATAAGCCTAAGGTACAGTGAGGGAAGAATTAGCACGAACCCCTGCCATGTATATCCACTGTAAGAGACCAAAGGAGGGAGGCACCTGAGTGGATAGACCTACACAGGCCACCTCAATCCAAGCAGCCCATCTTCATCTATGTGTGTGCCAGGAAGTCCTACATTTCATAAATTTTCACTTTAGGAAGACTTCTGCATGTAAAACAAAATTAAAGAACTTTAAAAAATACTGAATATATAATATATGGTGTGCACGTGTGTGTGTGTGTGTGTGTGTGTGTGTGTGTGTGTGTGTACATATAATCGTATGTATTGGCATTTATCATCCTGGACACACGGGTGAAATAAGAACAGATCTCCAATCAGCAGTAGAAGGAACAGTCCTTCCTGCCAGGATCTGAATTGGACTAGAGATGTTTCCATCTGAACTCTAGCGCTTCATTAAAAAACATTAAACCCAGTCTCTGCCTGCATCAGTCAGTGTCTCTCACTCTTGTCAAACTGTTAGCTAAGTGAATTGGAAGGGTAAAATAAACTACTCTTCCCAGTCCAATTCATCAAGGCTGAATAATAAAATGTCATTACTGAACCATCATTATTCTGAACCAAATGTGATACAGCCGCAAAACACAACATGGAAGAAGAAAATATGCACATTTCCCCACTAAACTTGTTAAGGATGACCGTTAAATTCCACTGTCTTCTGACAATTGTGATTTAGATGAGAGTCAAAAATACACAAAAATAAATTGTCTATTCTATCTCTTCCTACTCATCATGCTTTCTTTATTGATGGTGGTCATAACTCTGCAAACCATGAGGAGTAGCAGTGAATATTGTGTGAAGGCAGCAAAGTCAACATTAACTAATAAAGGCTGGTCTGATAACAGAATCACAATGCTAATTGCAAATCTTAGGCTACTGAGAAAACAACAGGTAAATCCCATTAAGACTTCTGATATCTGTGTGTGCTGACTACTGAATTTACCTGATATATATATTTTTAAATAAATGATTGAAGAAGCAAAGTCAATATGTATAATTCATTTAAATTTAATTAACTAGATATCCAATCATTATGTTGAAAATGTGTCTACTCAGAAGTAAATACACTGAGTAATTTTAGCAGCAAAACTGATCAAGCTGACTTCTGAAAACCAAGCAGATAATCAAAACAAATTTAGCCAAAACAAAAAGCAAAGGAAAATTAAACATAAATGATTCTTTCTGCATACATTATACTACAAATATTCCAAAATTATTACATATCATGGATCATGCATTCCTTCAGAAAAGTATTTTCTCTGGATGGATATATTTCTTCCTAAATTTTTCTCCAAAAATAGTGCTGTATTTAAAATGATTTATGTGTTAGTCAGCTTTCATCACTGCATCTAAAATACCCAACAAGAACAACTTGGAGGAGGAAAAGTTTATTTTTAGTCACAGTTTCAAAGGTTCAGTCCATGGTCAGACAACTCCACTACTCTAGGCCCATGGTCAGACAACTCCACTACTCTAGGCCCAAAGTCAAGGTGGAGGAAGCTTCTCGGTTCATAGCAGACAGCAAAGGAAAAAAAGAAAAAGAGTGAGGAGCCAAGACAAAATATAAATCCCAAATTATAAAATTTTAATGAAAGTTATCTAGTGATCTACTGCCACCAGCATGCCCATCTGCCTACTGTTACGACCCACTTGATATTTTCATTAATTTATAGCTCCCATAATCTAAGCATTTTACCTCTGGATATTATTGCTCCATTGCCTAACAAGAGCTTTTGAGGAAAACCTCATATCCAAACCATAATGATTTATATGACATGTTTGAACACTGTATAAAACCCAAAGAAGTTACAAAAAAAATTAAAGATTTTTACTGAATAAAAACATGCTTTTATGTTTTGTTATTTTATATGGGAACAAACAGTGCTACTTTTAAAATTAGGATCTCTTCACCTCACATTAAAAAACCAGTCACAATTCTGCATACTAACAATAAGCATATGGAAAGCAATATTTAAAACATAATATCCTTTAAATTCTAGTCAAGGAAAATAATATATTTTGGCAAAAACTTAATGTGTGAGGATCTGTAGGATTTTAATGAACGAGATCAAAGAAGATCAAAATTAAAGGTAATTTCTTAGTAACGTGTAGTTTTTAATATTGTAGTAAACTGCATATAAATATCACTGTTCAAAATTTAGATTAAAATTTATTCTCCTGGACTACCATCTTTGATGGCACAAAGCCTGATTACAAATAAAGAGTGTATAAATTAGATGGTTTATTACTTGGTATTTCTGGTATTGCTCAGACTTCAATTTTT
Organism: Urocitellus parryii; assembly: GCF_045843805.1. Lineage (NCBI taxonomy): Eukaryota > Metazoa > Chordata > Mammalia > Rodentia > Sciuridae > Urocitellus > Urocitellus parryii. The sequence goes on along the minus strand of NC_135533.1, from coordinate 10,449,561 downwards.
CTTATTCAAAAATGATACTTCCTCTCAATCGAATAAGTTTGTTCAAAGCCAGAGGTAAACTGTATGACATGACAGGCAAACTCTAAAGTCGCAATTATTTTCTTGAGGACAAATTTCAGATATGGGATAACTTCTTAATTGTCTTCCTTTCTTATCAGCTACACATCCATAACTCACTTATCAGCGACTCTGAAGGGTTCGTTCTTTCCCAACTATAAGGGTAATGTTCTTAAAAAAAAAAAAAAAAAAAAAAAAAAAACACTTCAATAACAGAACTGAAAAGCCAATGAATAAATAGAGCTGGTTACAGTCAAAGTCATAAGGGAAAAATCTTCTTGGCTTTCATGGTGGGTGTGACTTTTATGTCTCACTGTAAATATAGAACACCAAAGAAAGATGATGAAATTATACTTCAGATTTTAATGAGCCAGAACAGAATCCCAGCTTGCAGTACTTTAAGCAAAGTAGGCAAATTTATTTACAAAACTCCTTGCTATCTTTATGGATTTCTCATTTTTTAAATTATTTTTTAGTTGTTGATGAACTTTTATTTTTTTATTTATTTGTATGTGGTGCTGAGAATCAAACTCAGTGCCTCCCACATGCTAGGCAAACACTCTGCCACTGAGCCACAACCCCAGCCCTCTTCATGGATTTCTGCCACAGGTTTTGCCCCTGACACTCTGAGCCAAAGTATAATTCTGCAAAAAAAAAAAAAAAAAAACCTGAAATCCCTGACATCCTTCTTAGAGACTGGCTACCTTCAGTTTAAAATATATTCCAAAGAACACTGATAGGACTATATGTCCATATGTCCATATGTCCATCCCTGAACCAATCACAGCAGTCAGAGGACTATCCACCTGGATACAGATTAGGGGATCCACCACAGGAGCCCATGGCTAAGGCATGATCGGCAGCTTCCACCAGAACTAAATGGTTAAAGGAGGAGAGGAGCAGTTCCCTTAAAAAATATGATATTAGTTACCAAAAATAAAATAACTATAGCTGAAAAGGGGGGGTACATGGTAGACCAACAAGAATAGCTATCTATATCACTGAGTAATAGCAAGCAAGCCTTTTTTATAATTTAAAAGTCTGAAATTAGAGTATATCTAATTGCATTATTTATGCATGCAAAAACTGGATTTGTTACTCCTGATGACATATCTGGACCAGGAAAATCCCTTCAATCTATAAGCTATTTGAGAACCATCCAAGGAAGGAAGATGAAACCTAATAGTTCACTGAATATTTTCCAGTGACACATGATAGTAAGATGTAGAAAACACTAGCATTGAAACTTGTATTTTTAATGATGGCAGATTACTGAAAAAGATGGGGTTCAATACTCTATCACTCCTTTTAAAATGCCTCATCATCAATGTTATCAATGGTACAGAAGACAAGATTGTGTTAATCAGCTTTTTAGCCACGGTGACCAAAAGACCTAACAAGAACAATTAGAGGAAGAAAATTTTATTGTGGGGCTCATGGTTTCAGAGGTTTTATTTATTTATTTTTTTTTAAGCATTCATAGGTTGATCATGTCAGTGTGAGTTTACTTTTTTTTGTCACTTTTTTATTGGTTATTCACAACATTACAAAGCTCTTGACATATCATATTTCATACATTAGATTGAAGTGGGTTATGAACTCCCAATTTTTACCCCAAATGCAGATTACAGAATCACATCGGTTACACATCCACATTTTTACATAATGCCCTATTAGTAACTGTTGTATTCTGCTGCCTTTCCTATCCTCTACTATCCCCCCTCCCCTCCCCTCCCATCTTCTCTCTCTACCCCATCTACTGTAATTCATTTCTCTCCTTGTTTATTTTCCCATTCCCCTCACAACCTCTTATATGTAATTTTGTATAGCAATGAGGGTCTCCCTTCATTTCCATGCAATTTCCCTTTTCTCTCCCTTTCCCTCCCATCTCATCTTTGTTTAATCTTTTTTTTCCTGCTCTTCCTCCCTACTCTGTTCATAGTTGCTCTCTCGCCATGCACAAAAGTTAACTCAAAATGGATCAAGGAGCTTGATATCAAATCAGAGACTCTGCGTCTGATAGAAGAAAAAGTTGGCTCTGATCTACATATTGTGGGGTTGGGCTCCAAATTCCTTAATAGGACACCCATAGCACAAGAGTTAATAACAAGAATCAACAAATGGGACTTACTTAAACTAAAAAGTTTTTTCTCAGCAAGGTTTCAGAGGTTTTAGTTGATAGATGGTTGACTCCATTGCTGTGGACCCAAGGTGAGGCAGTACATCATGGCCTAAGAGTATGATAAAGGAAAGAGGGAAGCAGAGAGACACCAAGCTCATCTCACAAAATATAAACCTCAAAGGCACACCATCAATGAGCTGTCTCTTCCAGTCACATCCTACCTGCCTATGTCTACCACCCAGTTAATCCCCATTAGGAGACTGATGCACTGAGTAGACTAAGGCTCTCATAACCCAAATATTTCACCTAAATTTTCTTGCATTGTCTTACACATGAGCTTTCAGGGGACACCTAATGTTTAAACCATAACAAATATTACATTTAAAAACATGAATAACACAAACATGAACTCTTTTACAAAAAGACTCAGAAGTGTAAGACAATGAATGTAAAGTTTCAGAAAACAGTCTTTTTTTCATTTAATGTTTCCAGGTGTTGTGGCTTCAAATATGCCCACAAATGCAAATTCCTTCAAGTTTCTCCCTTGATACTTCAAAAGGCGAATCTAAATTCCATCCCTCTGAAAGTAGGTTTGATTTAGTGACTCACTTCTAACAAACATTATGGTGGAAATAATGGCATACGACTTCTGAAACTAGGTCATAAAAGACACTGCAGAATCTTTCTTGGATTATTCACTCCTGGAAAAGACAAAGGTCATGTTGCAAAGACACTCAAGCATCCCCATGAGAAACACAAGGGATTCTCCTGTTGCACAGGTGAGTGTGCCTTGTTGAGAATGGATTCTGCAGCCCTAGTACATCCTCCAATGACCATAGCCCTAACCAACATCTTGACTTACAACTTCAGAAGAGATCACTGGCCAGTAGTATCTATGGTAAATTGCTTTTGTCAGAGAAATCAAGACATTATAAATGGCAATTTAATGGTTTAATGAGCAACTTTTTATTTCTCTGTGATACCTAAAATAATGCATCATGCAACTGAAAGTCTGCGGCTCAATAAAATGCAGCAACTCATTTTCATTTAAAATCTATTGCTTAGTTGATTGTTCCTGTTCCATTGCACTTAACACAGAAATATACACTTTCTCAAATCTACACTTCCTTACTGCTCTTCAACCTATATATATCCTCTGCCTCCTCCTGAATGTGGGGTTTTTTTCTCAAATATATTAGAGATACAAAGTTACAAAGATGTTTGCAGTATAAAAGACTTGCCCATCCCCAAAAAAAAATACGAGAGGAAAGGTTTTTATATTGTCAAGTAGATATTTTTCAAAATATCATTGTAGTTATTCACATAACTACTAGTCAAAGGAAATGGCTAAAGTTAATATCTTTTGCATACATATCAGTTCTGAATCTCTTACATATGGTTAACTTTCTGAAATTTTATGTTTAACTAATGCATATAGTTTATAGAAATATCTTAAAACATTAATAAATTCATACTTTAATGTATTTATGCTAGTTTTGTACTTTTTTCCATTGTTCTCCCCTTCTCTTTTTTTTCTCTGTGCTCACAAATAATATTTTTCTTTCCTTTAATCCCTATCCATAAAAAATACTAGGATGGAAGTATGATTCTCCCTATGTATGCACAGACACATGAATTTTCAGAGACACTAAAATATGCATATATGGACTTTTTACTTCATTTATTTTAGAAAAATTAGATCATATGATTGAAACTTTTTGTAACCTGATTGTTTCTCCCTCAATAATAGCTCACTGAAATTCCAAGGCAAAGAGTATATAGATCTCATTCTCTTTTCAAAATTGAATATTCTGTGACACAAATAAATATACCATAATATATAGTAATATTCAATAATGTAGAGGCACTTTGCTTTCTAATTTTCTGACCCTATTAGGAAAGCAGCAATAAGCGTCCATATATACACATACACACATATATGTGTATGTCTGCATGTATATGTGCATACACACAGATGCATGTTTTCTTCACATGCTGACTCACATTTCTATGAAATAGAGAATCCAAGGAGCTGCAACTGCAGAACTGAACAGATGTGTACTTTCACTGTGAAGAGAGATGTGTACTTTCACTGTGAAAATGTCTAAGAAAAGAACATAACAACTTCTATCTCTGCTAACACTATCAGATTACCCTGTTTCCTATGTTGCCAATAGCAGTAGCCAGTTATCATTTTTGTCAGTCTAATAGCTGGAAAAGGATTTTGCTGTATTTTAACATTCATTTACACAACTAGAGTGAATTTCAGCATCTTTTCATATCTTTTGGTTTCACTTGAATTATTTCTCCTCTAAAACCCATATTTCCAAACTTACCTAAAATTTGTGAGGGGTACATGTGGCTTTCTCTTATGATTAATAGTTATTATCTCATATAAAAATAACTTTAAATTATACTTATACTTGAATATATATTGTTTTTCTATTAACTGTTATATTTTGTGCCAGAGAAAGTTTACTGAATTTTATATAGACAAATATAGCTATCTTTTAATTTCTGTATTTCTAATCCTAGAGGAGAAGGCTCTTCTCTAATCCTGCAATTATCTTTAAAGATTTTTATTTTTCTAATTTTTTACACTCAAATATTTTCATTTGTAAATATTTCTACATATGATACAAATGTCCAGTATTATGATACCATCTTTACAGGTAGGGAAAATATTTTGTACTTTTTAATCAGCAGTAGTGGAAAGTTAGTTAATTATTTCAAGTTTCCTTATTAAATAATATTGAAAAAAGTTAAAAACATAACTCTGTATTAACCATTTATCATGCTTATAATATTACAAGAGATTGCCAGATTAGGATCCAAGGAAAAACATCATACTTCTACCATAATAGTTCCCATCTCTACTAACACTATCAGATTACCCTATTCTGATGCTTCCAACAGCAGTAGTTTCTCTCATTTTGTCAGTGCAATAAGCAGAAAATGACTTTTTGTTGTTACTGTTTACTGTTAGCAAGCTCTGGCTAAATCAAAGAAGTATGTTCTCATCAAGTAAAAGCTACAAGATCCAAGTAAGATCAATTACTTTGATTTCATAAAGTAATCCCAAAAATTTCATGTGCTCCATAACTTTCCAGCATTCATATATGAATACATGACCAGTGAAACTCCACATCAGGTACAACCACAAGAATGGGATCCTAATTAGAATAAGTTATACTCCATTTTGTATAATATGTCAAAATACACTCTACTGTCATGTATAGCTAAAAAGAACAAAAAAAAAAAGAAAAAGAAAAACATTCATGTGCATAAGAAAATTCAAAGTTAAATTCAAAGTGTCTTCTACAGATAATATTCAACTGTGCTACACAACATTCCCCGCACAGGTCTTCCTATGTAACTGTCACTATTATATCCAATTTTTGGTTCAGAACATATATTTAAAGTACTAGGTTCCTTCTAATATTTACAATGTGGCTATAGTTTTCATTATATTTCTGCCTCTCCTGATAAGTAGAATCCTTAATCCTAGGGGCAGACTTACTTCCACATTATAAAATATTCTAAGTGTAAGATGGCTGCTTTTTGGCTTGTAGGTTTTCCTGTTGTTACAGATAGGTCCCCAAACTCTGTGGTGCCAGCCAAAGCCCAACATGAATGATGTAACACACTGGGCAAGAGAGTAACTCTAACCTGGCTAGCATCAGGAAGTATTCCCGGGTTTGATGGGTGACAGATGCTCCCTTTCACACTGGCATAATATTATAAAGAATTCTAACCCTAGTGTAGTGTTTGGGCCATTTTTTTAACATCACTTTTGATACTCTTGCAATTTATTATCAGAGATGGTATTTTTGCCTACAGCAGTTTTTCAATGAACTCCTGATGTATGTGCAGCCACACAGATTTCCCCTCAATCCTCAAAGTCCCTCAGTGAATTTCAATAACACGCACTGACATTACAACACCAAAATATTGCTACTTGCATACAAGTGGTTATTTCTGGTGCTGGGTCTCAGTTTTAATACAGGTTAAAAGCTCTCAAGGGCAAGGCCTTCCCTTCTTGCCTCTCAAATTCCTATTCAAGTACCCTGCCAGGCACCCTGGTAAAATCCCAGGTGCTGCATAAATCCTCGCTGGTTGAAGTGCAACACAGACTACCAGATTGTAAATGCCTCCAAGGAAAGATTCTTGTCTGTCTTTGTAATCCCAAAAATCCGCAAGATCCTCTGCCCATGGCTCATTCATTAGTAATTTAACAAGCATTTGGAACCATCACTAATTCATAATGCTGGACAAGAGGCTTAAGGACTTCACAGTGACAAGCTCCTGAGGATATTTCCTTTTACATAAAACATCTTGCTTGCTTGTTTTAAATCAAGAAAATAAATTTTCTCAGAAAGCAGTTTCCTTAATTAAGAATGTAATACTCATAATGAATGCTCGTCACACTCTTCCACAGAAAACTTACCCTGGTAAAAATATTTTAAACAAGAATGTTCTAATAAAAAAAAACAAACCTAGTCACTCTTTGATCTGGGAATTAAATGATAAAAATTAAGAACAGTGCCTAGTTTTCTAAATGTATCACTTTACAAAGAAATAGGCTTTATTCTTTGCCTGTTCAAAATATTTTGTCTATTTTATTTTGTTTAGATTAAAGAGTTTCTATAAATGTTAAAGAAAGCTAAAATTAAAAAGTTGGGCAGTAAATAAAAACCTTCAATTAAACATCATGCTCAGTATGCAGAAAGGAAGAAGGTTCACAAGGTAAAACAGTGTATTTCAAATGCATCACCACCAATCCATGCAGCACAGGAATTTCAACATCAAGACACTCATGTGGAAGAAACAAAAAAACTATAAACTGAATAAAGTTCAGTGGAGTAGAGGCAGAGGAGTAGGAGGAAAAGAGAAGGGGAAGGGGAAAATACTGGGTACCAAATAGAGCAAATTATGTTCCATGCACTTGTATCCTAATTTTTTATATAATTAAAAAGCATCAACAAAAAAATCTTATGTTCTCACCAAATTGATGCTATATGAGATTTTAGTACAGCTAAAATTGAAATTTATCAAGGACCTCACCTCAGATGCTAAGAAAAGCTATGCTTAAAAAATAAAATGACCAGGCTGGGTTCGTGGCTCAGTGGTAGAGTACTAGCCTAGCACATGCAAGGCTCTGGGTTCGATCCTCAGCACCACATAAAAAAATAAATAAATAAAGATATTGTGTCCAACTACAACTAAAAAATAAACATTTAAAATCATATCCATAGACCTAAACAACTCATTCTCAGACCACACCCAGAGGCATTATTATTTTTAAAAAAATTGTCAGAACTCTTGAGGGTAGTCCAGACCTGCTGAATACAAAATGTTGGGCTGGGCAAGCACCCTCCAGGTAATTCTGATGCTTGCTGAATTTGAGAACTACCTGTCTATACTGCATGAATATATCAAAAAAGTGAGGACAGAGTATACAAAGTTTGATGCACGTTAAACCTCTTAAGAAAAGTGAACACCCCAGCCAAGACAAATATTAAATTGATAATAAAGACTATAAGATACTGAATTATACTTTAATGTCTGTTTTTGATGATGCCTACGGAAATACAGAGATGCAACCATCACTACAATCAATTTCAGAACATTTTGTCATCATTAAGGGACACCCCTGACCTTTACTATTTCTATTACTCCCTATCCTTGGCTTTAAGTGTCTGCCAATATAATTTTTCTATCTCTATAGATTTTCCTGTTCTGGATGTTTCATCTGCATTGAATCATAATATGTAGCTTTTAAGCCTAAATACTGTCATTGGCTTAATATTTTAAGGTTCACCGATACTGTAGCTTACATTATAGTTTACTGCTTTGATAATAGTAATTCTCATCATGTGGATACAATGAATTTTGTTTCTCAACCTATCCATTACAGGACATTGGGTGGAAATGAGTATTATGAGTCACTGATATGGACATTCATGTGTAAATTCTTGTGAACATACATCTCCATTACTCTTGGGTATACACCTAGGAGTAGAAACAGGTCAAATGGTATACTCTATGTGAAATAATTTTAGGAACTGCCAAACACTTTTTCTAAGTTTTTCTAGTAATGGTGCATGACAGTTCTGATTTCTCTACACCCTTCCCAATACTTGTTCTTATGTGAATATTTGACTCCATCCAAATTGGTGATTTTGATTTGCATTTATTTCATTGGTGACTTATGATGTTCATCATTCTTTCATGTGCATACTAATTGTAGCAGAATGCATTTTGATTCATTGTACACAATTGCAGCACAACTTTACATTTCTATGGTTGTATACGATGAAGCATCACACCATATGTGCAGTCATACGTATACCTAGGGTAATGATGTCTATCGTATTCCACATCTTTCCTGCCCCTGCTTGCACCCTCCCTCCCATTTACCCAAAGTTCTTTCATTGTATCTTCCTTGGAAAACGTCTATTCAGATCTTTGTCCATTTTTAATTGGATCATTTTCTTATTATTGATCTATAAGCATTCTTTATATACTCATAGATCATTCTTTATATACTCTAGATAAAAGTCCTTATCAGATTTATAATTACTACATATTTGTTCCCATTCTGTGGGTTGTCTTTTCACCTTCTTGGCAACATTATTAGAAGCACAAAATGTTAATTCTTGAAATATGCTCTGAAAACTATCAAGTTTAAATTCACTATATAATTCTAGGAATACTTTTTATTAAGATTATGGATATTAACACATGGAATCTTAAGTTTACTCAAAAGTTTTACTTACTAGAATAGTTTTTTAAAAATAATTTTCTAGTTATGAATGGAATTTTATCTTTATTCCTATAAATGAGATGCTGGGAATTGAACCTCATGCACACTAGGCAAGCTCTCAACCACTGAGCTAACTAGAATAATTTTTAAACACTGGCTATTAACAGGAAATTTATGGTTACTCAGTAGAAGTTTCACTAGATTAGGAAAGTTATTTGTCAGACCACAGCTCTATGGCATGCAGCCACCATCTGGAAGAAGTTAACTGCAAAACAGTTTGTGGAACAACTCATTTGAATGAATACTCAATGGTTCTGTGACACCTTGCCATCATCTATATTAACTAGTCATGTTCACCACATGAATCTAATCAGAAAAACAAAAATATACAAAATGCAGAGTTCATCTGCTTTGCACTGAAATCTTGGATACTTTTCCTTGAGATAAATATGCAGCGCTCCCTGCTATCAGAGACTCAAACAGCAGTACAATGACATTCTACGAAGACAACTGATCACGGAAATCTTGGAACTCAAGAAGAAAATCTAAAATAAAACAGGATTAGGTTCACATGCCTACCAAAAAGGGGCCCAAGTTAAAGGAGCCAGCAGACATCAGACTAACTTTTCTCAAATGGGGCAGGGAAGAATTGACACAAGAGTAAACAAGTGAGCATCCACAGGGAAGCAGACCGGCGTGCTGGCAGAACAGAAGGCAGCCAGGCACAAACATGAAGGGCCAAGTAACAGAGACCTTCTCCTTCAACACAGTCTCCTTGACCACCCTCAACGTGCAAGTGCTACACTCAGCCCTGACACAAAAATGAGAAGCCAAGACCTGGCTGCAGAAAAATAAGAATCCAGCCGTGAAGACCAAGGAGACTGAGGATGGGACAGCTACGGTGAGCATCAACCACAAAGCACCTGCAAGCCTGTGGGGTCTGGACTTCATTGTCTTAAGTGATGATGACACCTGCAAAACCTCTGGACAGGAAGAACAAGAACCTTTGCCAAAGACTCTACAGATGGTGTGCAGCCCAGACATAAATGGAAAATAACCAGAGGTCTTCAGGTAATTTGAAGAACAACTACAGAAAAACAGACAGGACTGGTACTAAGATGAGATCATCTGGGGTAAAAACGGAGAGCAATATGGAGGCACTGTACAGAAGAAATAGACAGTAGTTCATCACACCCATAAGTTTGAAAAAAAAAAAAAAACAATGAAATGGCATAAAGATGGCTCCATAGAGTGAGCTTTAGTGAAGAACGAGGCAATAAGTCCACTACTAGGAGGAAGATAAGATGGGCTCAAATGTTCTGGCGAAGAGACACCAACTGAAATACTCAGTGGAGAGACTATTTCAGATCCAGAATAACAGAGCTGACATTAATTCAGCTATTTGAAAACAACCACCATTAACCCGACTTCAAAAGTTAACAACTAAAACACTTCTAAGAAGTGTAGTGCCCCATGAAAAACTTCTAGACCGCTTAATTAAAATCATCTCTGTTTCCATGCACTGTTATAAAATAAAAGTGGGGTGGGCTGGGTGATGGGTGAGGAAGAAGGCATACAGTTTAAAATGTACTACTTTATACTACAAACAAAATCTTGGAAAAATAACTGTAGCATACATTTCTCAATATCAATGTGTCCAGTTACAACCTTGATTTTTGTTTATGATCCCAGTCTCTGCAGTGCCAGTGAATTTAAATATCTTCACATTTCAATCTTTATTTTATTTCCTACTATATAATGCTTATCTCCAAAAGCTCAAAAGAACATCATTAAATTTAAACTTACAAAAATCCATACAGGAAAAAAATCCAGTTACTCAGGAAAAATAAAGAGAAATGAATATTTTTTTACAGAATTAGAAAATAGCTTTTAACCTATTCAGATGTAGCAATTTTGTTTTTATTGTTGTTCTGGCAAATTGAGGAATATTTTTGTGTTTTCCTTCACATTAATGGTTTTCCAAGTCTATAGACTTAGATAAATACTATAAATGCTCACAAGGAAAATATACTTTCCAATTATTTAATTTCCTTTAGTATTATTAGGAGTATAGTTACCAGTTTATTCCTTTTATTGTTTAAATAAAGATTCCAGTAGCTACTTTAATAATCAAAAGTGCTATGATCATCCATTATATCATCTATGATGCCAAATTAAGATCTTATTCCAAATAAGTCATACTACATGAGAAAGAATCAAGAAAACTTTGGAAAAAAAAGCAATTTAAAAAACATTCAATTCCATAATTTACAAAATACACATTCATCAATATTATAGGAAGGTGAAAATAAGTGGTAAACATGTATTAGTTTATTTTAAAGAAAGTTTCTCTCAGTTTTACTATAGTATCAAAGCTGGAAAGACAATGTGCTATTTGGAAAAGTCAAATGAAATAAAGACAAGTCAATACCCAACTAATCAATCAAGTATAATAACCACCTGATCTTAGGAATAACATATCAATCAGGAGCCATCTTCAGACAGACTTCATAAAATTAAGGCAACAGTCACACTACAAGCAAGTGTACGTATGATGGCATTAGAGGGACTTACTTTGGCTGGAGGCAGAAATGAGGGGAGCTTGGGGCAGAAAAAGAAGAAATCTGTAAACAATTTATAGGATTCAAATGGATTATTTTATCTTCATCACTCACCTTCCTTTCTGAAAGATCAAAAACTACTGAGCACAAAATATCAATGAATCAGCAATCTTCTAGAGATGAAAAGTTCACCTCATCAGAATTTGGTAATTTGTAGTAAACCTCAAGGTAAAGTTTAATTGCAGCACTCTCATGTCTTAGAAGAGTAAAGCTTAATCAGAACTAGGTAGTATTACACTTAAAGCATCCCGAAACCAACCAATATGGCGAGCAGTTCTCCCCAGAGCACTGCAAGGAAGCAGAAGTTGCAGATTCCATCTATCAATCACCATTAGCCCTATGAGTACACCTCTTGCATCCTCCTCCATTTATTTTATTCTAGTACCTAGAAGTTCATTCACAGACACATGAGAGACTTGGTGGAAAAGAGCAGAAATAGGACATTTTCAATAATGACCAAATTGGCACCTAGGGGGGTTGGGAAAAGAAAAGAATGACTTCAAAAATAAAAATAAAAGGTAAAAAAAATGTAGAAGATAAGCAGAAAGGAAAGGGGAAGATGGTTTCAAATGTGCCAAGTAAAGAGACTTATGGAAATATTGCCCAGTCACTAGAGAATAAGGGTTGGGTGGGGAAGAGCATCTATGCTCCAAGAATACATCAAACTATGTCTTACCATCATGGGTATCTACTAATGTCCATTATGGGGAAATCATTTCCACTACTGAGGTTTTCTAAACAGATATTTGGTAACATTAACGCTACAGACTCTTCAAAAATCATGATTCAAGACAGAATAAAGCTCAGGCAATGACCAAACATTCAGGGATAATCTTCCACGTACAGTGTCTAAGCCAACTCAATGTCGCAGGGTTCTTTCCAGAGCTTGCCCACCTCGCCACTTCCCTTTAATTCTTCCTCTTTCATTTTAATGATATATTTTCTATAAGTTTGCCTTAGGATAAGTTATAGAGCCATGTAGTTATGATTCATTAAACTAAAAGAACAGTTTAATTAACTACTTATGGTTTTGGCTTTTATTTGAGATACTCTTTAGATTTATGAAAGTGACACTCTCCATGAACTACAATTAACAACTATCTTTTAATTTTAATTAAAAAATTAAAAGAAGGCAGTTGAAATTACAATTAGTTCAGCATTCAAAAAAAATCAGAGAGAGAAGAATACATCAAACTATTTCCCAACATCTTGAGGAAGGAAGACACCATCAATAATGTTATGGTAAGACTGTTCAAAAGGGATACAAAATGCTTGGCACGGGGGGAAATACATTCCACACTAATAATAAAGTTGAAATGCTAACACATTATTAATGATGCATTGAAATAGAAATGTGCCCTTCCAGCTTTTCACACAAGTGTTTAACAAGTACCAAAGTCTTCATTAAAAATAATTAGTGAATCCTTCTCACATAATAAGCATCATATAGAAAATATAATTGAGACCACATTAATAGCAAAAGATTTTCAAACACCAAGGTCAGCACTCAGAAGATGAGGTCTCATTAGTGTACAGATAAAATAAATATAAAAAAATGGACTGAATCTTTACCAAGTTTCTTCATACGGGAGTCTGACATTTAAGATTAACAACTTCTAAAAAGAGGGTGAGGAGAAAAGTGTATGGTTTGACAATAAGATACACAGCAATCAAGACTCCTCAGAACTAGGAATGCAGGTATTTGGACAGCCTAATCTTCCTTCTATGGAATAAGACATTCACATGCAGATGTGCCTAATAAAGAATAAAATACAAAGATTCACATCACAACCCCCAATTTTGTTAAATTGAGTTCATGGGAAAGAGAAGGAGTGCCTGCAATTACTGTGCAAGGCCAGAGGATGGTACTGTACATCACACTAGCGTCCCATAGAACATGGGATCAGAGTTGCAGCCTCATGGAAATTTAATAGATGTTCAATGTGATCTGAAAATAGTTTTCTACAAGGAGAATCTCAAAACCATTCCTACACCCCATTTAACTAGAGATATGTAGAGTAATGCAGTAATGTCATATATGAAAACAGCCACTTCCTATCAAAAAAAGGTTTGCATGTGCTTTCCATTTTTCCCCTGGAGGAAAGAAGAGCTGCTGCTTTAAAACTAGAGATCAGATATATTTAGATTTGTTGTTGAATTTTCAGAAGATCAACAATTCACTGCTTTGAGAAAATATGAGGAAATTATAAAGCACATACAGAATTCTGCTATCATTAGTGCAAGCAAACACATCTTAGGCTAATCTGTGGCATTAATGTATTACAGTTTTGGTTTGTTTTGTAAGACAAGGCACTAAGCAATTCAGTGAGATCCTGTCTCTATCTAAAAATGCAAAATACAGCTTGGGATATGGCTCAGTGGTCGAGTGCCCCCGAGTTCAATTCTTGGGACAAAAAAAAAAAAAATAGAAATAGCATTCCATTTATAATATTATAAAAAGATTCCTATTTCATTTCCAGCAATGCGAAACATTATTTTATTTGACCAGCAAGAGTTTAAGAATGTAGTACTCAGAGGCCTACTGAATGTTTTGATTTAATGCAGTGTCTCAAGAAGATCTTTTGAATCAGCAATAATTGAGGTTAATATAATAAAAAGGGGAAATCAAACTGAGAGACCTTCCTACAAAATCAAAGCCAGAAAGAATCTGGAAACCATAAGGTCAGGGATATAGATAAGCCATATGGACAAGTAAAATCATCCAAATCTATTAGGTTGAATATGATTGTTCACGTTTCAGTATTTGTATTTTTCAAGATCCTAAATTTGCTTTTGTCGGTCACGCAGATCCTTAATCCTCTCACTTTCAACTTATATTTATATTTTGTCCTCTCATATGAAAATTATTTTCAAGCAGTATCAAGATGATTCCCCTGCTGATATTCCTGCAGTATTTCTAAGTACTATGGAATGTGAAGAATGCACAAGGAAATGAATCATGATTAACTGCCATTGAAACCCCAAGAAGAGGAACTAAAATTACAAAATGCATCATTATAAACAAGATGTACAAAGTAATCACAAAGAAAAAAGACTAGCTTGGATGTATAACTAGTTTTGTAATATATTCAGTAAATATTTGTCTAATGAATGATCCAGGTTGGTAATGATACACACATTTAAATATAGTATTATCAGTACACTGTGTGTGTGTGTGTGTGTGTGTGTGTGTGTGTGCGTGCGTGCGCACGTGCGCGTGCATGCTGCTATGGATTGGACACAAGGCCTCATGCCTGCTAGGCAAGCATTCTACCACTGAACTGCATCCCCAGCCTGTTAGCACTTTTTTTTTTTAAAAAACACAAGCAAATATCATTGGCAACTGAAAAAAAAAAAAATCATACTACCCCCTTTATCCTCTATGGTCTCCTCTTTTAAACTCTCAAGAAATTCTTGAAGGCCCAACATGCCACTGAGTAAATAAAAATACAGCTACACTCTTAAAGGGAGAAGAAGGGAAGGTATATTTTGGACACTTCAATCTTTAAAGTTAAAATCACAAAGCAATTTCCCTTGTGGCCATATCATAAATTCAAAAACTACTCTATGTGATTCTCTTATTTCTCCATTCAATTCTACTATAACTTTGGAATGTGTTTTACACATTGAATATCTATATAGAGAATAGATGAATTTCAACCTAAAAATTAAAAAAAAAATTAAAGTCAAGTCATAGTGCTGCATCCATTCTTTCTTTAATTAATCTATACTTTCTTGGGAAAAAGATAGCAAACACCACTGATATTTCCCACCTTTCACTGTCTCCGTTATATGGGACAGAAAGAGAAAAGGGGAGAGAGACTGGTGGCTTTTACAGGACAGCAAAGTAGGGCAGGTACATCTATGCTGATTTCACTGACTCACTTCATTCCCATTCTTGAACAGCATGTTGAATTTCTTTCCACCAAGGAAACTCGGTGAGTGTACTCAAGTCGTAATGCCTACCCTAGCATTTACATTGACTTTTGTACTAACCCGGCAATAGTTGGGGAAAAGGTAAGCTATGTTCTAATGAACATATTCAAAAAGAAGTGAAATAGCTTAAATATTTTTCGTAAAGAACTATATCATTGTTCCCAAGTCAAAAATACCAGAACTATGAAAACAAACAAGCAAACATAACAGTACACATGGGTACTATCTTTCTCTACAAAATCATAAATCTGTTCAAAAGCTCCTGTGCCCACCTCTAAAACATACTCCCTTCTCTAGATGTATATCAGGTTTCATGGACATTGCAGGGGTGAAACATGTAACTTTTTTTTTTTTAATTCTATGATCAAATCTTTTGCAATGGGTCTGGTCACTGACTGCAAATTAGCAACATCCCATAAAGAAGCAGGTTGGCCTGAATGAGCAATGATCTACAGAACAGGCACACCAAAGTACACAATGGTGTCCTATGTAAATCAGTAAATCTTTCTAATTGATGATTTACAAGAGAAGAAAAAAGTCTGCTCATCTATGTGAAGGGCAATAGATCGATGTCCAAAATAACTAGAGATGGCTGAATTTATTTAGATGTATACAATAAACTACTTAGTCAATACTTTGTCCTATATCTGTTTCAGGTGTCCAAAATGGATTTCCTAAATTCTAATTTAATAGTGAAATTAATATGTAACCCCATGAGATATTTCCACTGCTTTCTAATGTCTTCAAAAACAAAGGGGCCAAAATCAATCCCTGGTTATAATAGTGATTTTAGGGGGTAGGTTCAGTCTACCAGTAACTGATCAGAGCTACAGAGTCCTAAGCAATGGAGATTGCCTAGAAGAACCCTGGGCACCAGGCTTATGAAGCAAGAAGACTTTTTAGATGATGCTCTTATGTAGAGAGAAGAGAGTAGAAGTCTTATACCTAATACATTTGGTTCTGCAGAGGACACCTGGATGCATGCAGAGGGACAAGCAGTCCCGTTCCTGCCCCCTAAACCCCCTAGCAACAAGGCTTGCCCTGTCCTCACTGTGCTTCAACAGACTCGGAACACTTCTTGACATAGACACTCAAAAATGAATGTGTAAAAAAAACAAAATACAACAAACTGAAATACTGTGTAACTTGCTATATAAAAATGACTTTATCTTTAGAATATTCAGTAAAACAGTTCATACTAAGTGCCACAGAATTGGTAGTATAAGAGAAGATTTACAAATGCACTTCAAATAGAAAGTTCTGGAGATTTGTGCATAAATTCTCTAATGTCCTATGACATTGTGGTTACTAAAGCAAAACAAACAGGCATAAGACCATAAAATTCCATAAGAAAAATGCTACATGCCCATATGTGACTATGCAAGATATAGTTCCACACTAGCTGGTTCATTTGAGATTCATTCGCTGCACTTTCACTAAAATAAAAAGTTAGAAATATTTCCACTCAGATTATTTTTTATTGCTCTCATATGTTTGTGTTATGTTAGTTATGACAAAAACATTTAATAGAAAAGAGATTCAGAATCTTTGTACCATTCTTCAACAAATAACTTTTGGAACTAATGATCTATTAGATTATTGTACACATTGAAATAAATGTAAAACTATTGCTAGAAGCAATGTCACAAGACCCCCATGGAACAGGTGGGGAAGGACCCAGTCTCTTCTAAACGTTAATGGTGTCTCCATGAAACACTCTTAGCTTCCCCTCTGCCAGGGAACCTCTTATCCCTGTGAAAAAGGGGAAAGCCCTAGGAGGTGAAGAAACTCTGAAGCAGACAGGTCAGGATTCAGTTGGCTCCATGCCTCGACGGTCTCATTATAGAATAAGAATCATTGCAATAATGATCCCACAGGACAATTGCAGTGAGTACATTCAAACTTGCATGTAGAATGTGTCTGCAGAGTGACAGGCATCAAATACACAGGAATAACTGTTGTCATTAACTTGGCCCACTTGGCAGTGATCCATCATAACCTACAGAAACAAACACACTTTTCCATCTCATGTGGAAATGCATGTGTGTTTCAGGAAACAATATTCATCTTTACTGTGCCTGAAGCACTGTTTTCCGGTTTTCAACTTCTTTTTGTGCATACTGGCCTCACCTCATTCAATGATACACTGAGTTATAAATAGGTAACAATCCATAGCTTAAAAACAGTCACAAAACCACAGCACATTCTTGGTTTTGAAGGAGCCAGTGATATTTACATTAATAATTGTAACTAATGATGTCAACTCAGCTCTACTTCCAATTCTGATCTTTCAACCCTTCATACATTTGTTATTACTCCTCATTTTAGTTTAATGAAGAAACCAGACATTGCCAATGAGTGCCACGTAATTGAAAGTGTTACTAACATTTATTACAATGGCTGTATGTTGTTAATAATGTTTATAGAAACAGTCTTGAATAATTATGATTCCCTTTATAAAAATTAGCTAGACAAAAAATTTACATTAATATCAATTAAGGAAGAGACCAGAACAAAGGATGGAATGCCTGCGTGGATATGCAAGAACACATGTGACCAGTTATTGCCAGAGGAAAAAGTGACAGAAAAGGAGACCAGAAGATAACCATCAAAAGGAGGAGGGAGGGAAGAAAGAGAGAGAGGCCATGCTGAGGCAGAAGAAGCTGACACACATGGAGAACACTGGAGAATGAAGAGTGTGGTGGTGGACATTGGGGAGGAAGGGGAAAGGTCTCATGGGATGCTGACCCTCTTTTTGGTAAAATAGGGCCAATATCCTTGGTAAGTCATTTTCAGAGGCTTTAAAGCAAGACACTTACTTGGTAAATATGTACTATAACAAAACACGACATTCTCACACAGGAGCTTCTGGAGGAGACCTCACACCTCAACCATAAAGAGATGGTCCAGGATGATTATTCATACACCAGAAAAGACAGAGAAGTGAGAGAATAGGAAATTACCATAAAAAAAATCTTGTCACCAAAATCTGGTCCAGAATGACAGCAGAGAGCTATACACTATGAAAGTGGGTACAGGCTAAATATCTGAATGCACCTAAAAAAAGGCAGAATCAGTGAGCGGGAAAGAACAGGAGGCTGATGATAAGGAATTCAGCACCCAGAGAAATGTATGATCCTGGAACACTGGAGATGGAGCAGTTTTCCAAGAGTTCCAATGCCAAGGTTAGAAGTACTAGCTGGGAGCTTAAAAAACTAGAATGAAAAAGAGCATCAAACTACATACTATGGTCCAAATCCAGTTGTGTGCCTATTTTTGCAAATCCCTCGTTTGTAGAACAGAGCCACACCAATTCTTTCACGTGGTTCCCTAGGGCTGCTTTTACCAACAGCAGAGTTGAAGGGCTGTGACAAAGAACACATAGCCTACACAACCAAAAACATCCACTACCTGGCCTCTTGCAGGGGAAGTTTGCTGACCCCTTGTCAATACACCAAGGGAATTAACCCATAAGCCTTACCATAGGCACTGATGTTACTGAACATACCTGGAACACACTGCATAAGTACTGAGATTGTTTGAATCATCTGCTTGAGTTTAAATTCCTCATTTGTCCATTTATTAGGTGTGTGAATTTGAATATCGCATTTAAACTTCATTATCTCAGTCTACCTCACTCCAGAATGGAAATAAGACACATTTTTATTGCATGGGATTGACAAAGGATGGCATTAAAACATTATCTGGCAGGTGGCAAACACTGTTTATGTGTTGGTCACTATTTTAATAGGTGCACAGTAGTTATTAAGCAATGAATGCTGGATAAATATTAAGAGATAATCTGACTAAGGTGCTAATTTGTTGAAAGCATGATGGTAGTTAATGCAAAACACTTGTCAATGAAGTAACCTTTAAAAAGGGATATTGCTTAATTGAAATAAAAGAAATCATCAGAAGTGACATTAAACATAAAGATTATGTTATTCCACCTCATTTAAGTGAATCCTTGGAAACAAAGTAACACAGGACTTCTTAAGATCTTACTTGTATTAAAACATGCAGAATGATTAAAGATCTAATTCAATAGAAATGGGCCATCATATCTGGAATTAAACAGAATATGTCTCCGACTTCATATCACACAATATATAAAATGTCTTATACAACTGAGAAACCATTTTGTAGTCCCCCCAAATATTTCTGCACAACTGGGTCAGGTCTTTTCTGCCAGCCTTATTTACAGACACTACAGCTTGTCCATAACTGCTTTGCTTGATGGACCTGAACCAAGTATGCAAATTGCTCATCAGATCTTTGGCTCAATGTTCATTTAAATGTGCTCAAAGCATAAGTTCTGTGAAACACTAAACACAAAAAAGGGACATAGTGGTGTCAATTTGGAGGCTCAGTAAAACTGTGACAAGCCTAACTACTGTACTACAGGATTCTTAAGTCTAACAACTTAGCTAATCATTAGTGGAACAGATGGTTCCCAGATCAGCCTAATCGAAATTCAGATATGCTAAAGCCTACCATTTTCCCAGCTAAAGTGATCTGCTGGGTCTCTGCCTGAATGCATTTAAATGACAAAAATGCATGTGATAATCTACCTGTCCAGGAGTCACAACCAGCAAATCTATAAGAGCTACATCAGGAAAAATAGCTAGGTAGCAAGGAAGGACTGTGTGAAGACCTCCATAGACTCTGTCATTAGACCTACCAAAGAGCTCCCACTGTTCAGTTCTATTGAACATGTTCAAAAATAGAATGTTTCCTTCCCTGACAGTTCCTCTCCTGCCAGCTTTAACAAGTGTTTCGCCCTATGATTTTCCCCAGGCCAACTCATTCAGTTTGTTCCAAGCCTCAGTAGCACACATAACCACACACAGAATGCAGACCAGAAGACTTTCCACCAAACATTTATCCCACAGCCAAAGCCCATGTTACACCCTCTCATCTTTTCTCCTCCCCAAACGATGCTGTAAACCAAAGAGCTTGCTCATATTTCAATCCATGAATATCACCTGCACTTCCTTTTAACCTATAAGGTGTGGCTGATGTCTCGGATATTTTATGACTTCAGTCTTATTAGAAATGAATCAGGGAATGTTGCCCATATGCTGGTGTGATCTTAAGCTTAGACAGCTACCCAAGATCTGAGAAAGAAGGCAAGAAAAAATAATTCTACATTAGAAAGAGGAAAGGTGTCATACTACAGACAAGTACCTGATGTTAACACAATCTGATCATCCATCCATGATCTTATTAATGTGATCAGCAATGCTTTGTGGCAAACTCAAGTTGAAAATGAGAACATGCTTTTAGAAACCAAAAGCACATGACTGATTTTTATAAACCTATTCCAGGTAAATGTACATCTGTTATGTCTATTTGTTTTTTGTATTTTTTAAATTTATGGACTCAGAGACCCTGACCACTGAATTGGAGGCCCCTGGTAACATAGTGACTCAAATTGAAAATGAATGACCTACAACAAGAAAGCAGAGCCTTTCAAATATAGCATCTCTATGATTTTCATTTCTCACACCTTCCTAGCTGAGAAAATCATTTACTGAAATAGCAGGGCTGACTCAAAAAAAAGCTAAGTAAATATAAGAGTAACACCCATTCGCAGATTTCAAAAACCTGATATTTTCAGAAAAGTTACATATTAACTATACTTCTTTCCATCCTTTTCTCTACTTCTCAAGTACTTTATTTCCATTTCATTCCTCCAGATGAAATGGAATCTACAAAATGCTGGCAAAGGTAGGGATATATTCCAAGATGTCTAACCAAGAAAAATCATCAAAATTTCATGAGGTATACAAGGGAAAATACATTAAAAACCTCTAAAATTTTAATCACCCTTGAACACCTTCCTTAGGCATTTAAACTAAAAGCCTCAACTATTACCAACTAAATGTTGCAAGAGTAAACTGAAAAATAAACCTTCAAACCAGGCTTTTGCCTGAAATGAATCTCAAGAAATGCTTACTGAACAGCAGTCTTGGGCATAGGTTTAATTTTTCAATTTTGTAAGACATGGAATGCAACAGATTGGATTTTTCTGTTTTAGTTTAACAGCCCAGCTTCAATCCTTAGGTTTTTGTTATTCACAAGTCTTCACATTCACAGAAGTTACAAAACAAGTTGGGCACATGGGCAAAGGGGCAACAGGGACAGCAGCCCACAGCCATTAACCCTTGCCGCTAACTCTCCTGTGGCACACAGCATGCTCTCCAGAACTCCCAGTGCTGGGACTTCTCCCTGATGGGAAAATCAACAACACAAGCTCAAGGTTTCCCTACTCTGTTGCCTTTACTCGGAAGAAAAGCAACACAAAAGGGAACCCTACAATCACAAAACCTTAGCTTCTGTTATGAGATTCAAAAGACCCTCAGTCCACCTGCCTTTGAAAGGTGTCAGTATACCTGCCTCGTACAACAGCTAAAGACTCCAGAAAGCCCAGAATTATCCTAGATGTAAAAAAGAACTTCATATTTCAATAACCTGAAGAAAGTTTATTTTAGACATGAGAATTAACTAACCATTTCAGTACACCTGACACTTGAGATACTTTGTGTTCTCTCCATGTATAAGCTTTCATTTTTTGTGTGTATGTCTGCTCATTTGGCGTATGTCAGGCATGAGACTTTTTCAAATCTAATTTACTACAGAAAAAACAAATGAGGAACTCAGCTCAAAAATCAACATCATTTCACAATACCTACAAAATAGGATCTTATATCCCCAAAGACATACTTCTTTAGATATGATTTTTCAACATCCAAGATTTCCAACAGTTTGTAGCAAAAATTATTTTGTCTCTAATATTTGCAATAAAAATCACTCTCCTAATACTAAAATAAAATCTGATACAATAAATTTATATTCAAAAAGGATGTAGCTAATCAGTTTATTTGATATTTACTGGCAATTTGAATCAGATTAAATTCAATCTTTCATTTATTATAATTACTGAGCAAGTATGTGGCCATCACTGCACGGGGTACTAGAGATAAAAGCCAAAAAGGACCTTGAGGCTATATGTCATACTAATAAATACTGTTAAATTATTTCCAAACCCTGAGGGCAATGTTAGTATAATTATAACATGAAATTATAAGCTGACTAGCTTTAAGGGAGCTGTGTATAGAATACTGAGAGTTTCCCTTTTAATTTTATCAGACAAGTTCTTATACAGTATCATGTGTGGTCATTTATTCCCTCACACTATCTCTGACTATAGACATGAGCTTATTAGCATATTGGGTTTGCCCTATAAGACACAGAACCTTAATTTGAGAACACTGGAGAGTTCTGTAGTGGCAAGAGATGATCAAGAACCACCACAGAAACATGCGTAAGTGGATTAAGACTCAAATTCTTCCACCTATCTACTTTGGTCTAAAACTTACACTGACAATGCTGCAGAAGAATTCCTTTGGGGGTAAAAATAACCTTATGAATTCATGAAAGAAGAACAAAAGTTCTAAATACCAAGTGATATTTAATATTATTTTCTAGCATAGAGTTAATCCCATAAACGTCAAAGGATATTGCAAATAAATAGTTAACAAGGACTGATTTTTTACATGAAATGTCCCTAGAAGTATTAATTCTGTGAAACTATACCATTTGTAACTATATTTCTCAGCATCCATAGAGAGTCTAATAGATTGCAGGTCTTCTTTTTTAATCTTGCAAATCTGATCAGCTGCCCTTACCTTATCACGGGATACTAAGACAAGTAAGGCATGCAGATACCTATCTGCTCTCACTGGTCCCAAAGCTATTTACATGTGAACAAAAACCTATTGATTATTCAGGATTAATATACACATATTAGTTCTAAAATACAGTATTCTCTGCTTGAAGGTGTGTGCTCTGGCAATCACCTCAAGGCTAATGAAGAAGCAATAGTGAATTCTTATCAATTAAATAATTGAACCACCTTAAATTCCACTTTTTGGTGTTTCACTTAGGTTCCAGGATACTTAATAGTCATGTTATTCACTCCTAAATAGAGTAAGAACACAAAGAAATATAAATGCTAATTAAGAATACCTTTTTCCCAAAGATGACGAAAACACTTGTCCAGAGGCTGATTAAGAATCATAAGGCAGAACTTCAAACTTCCTACAGGAAAAAAAAAAGAAGAAGGTAAAATAAGTAAGTGAACTGAATTTTTTAGTTGATTTTTGTTGTTGTTTTGTTTTGTTTTTGTCTTTTCTGTTTGATTAATTTCCAGACCTCTTATCTGGGTCTGGAAATACACCCCACTAGTGCAGATTTTTAGTGTATACAAAGCTACATTTCAAGCACAGATAATCCCTCAAGCCTTCATTTCAAGAGGAATCATAGGCTAACTAGACCTACTTTACTCAACAAGTCTGTCACATTCCTATATTACAGAAGAATTCAGTATAAACACAATTCATCATAAAAAACGATTGGGTAAACTTTCTGTAGTAAATGAAGAACTCTTGACATGAATTCTCATCCTCATATTCTATCCGCCTCTTTGATAGAATTCCCCTCCCACAGGCTGGTTTATATCATCCTGACATTTTGTACCCCAAGGTGGGGGTTCTGTGTATTTCCTCTGTTCATGTTCATTCCTAGTCTCCCCTCCCCTCTCTCTGCTTCCTCCATCTCTACCCCACCTTTAACATTCCAATGCAAAACCCTGCATGTGTTTTCACAAAGTCTTAGTAGGTCTTTCTATGATTGTTTTATTTCAGGGTTTTAGATGCCACTTGAAAGACTCTGAAAGATGGAGAAAAGTTACTTTCCAACAATCATCCCATGCCATTTATTAGAGACTTCAAACAATGCAAAGCTGTTGAAAATCTATCATTCAATTCAGTTCGGTCCAAATACCCTCCATTCCACTTACAGAAAATAAAAATGTTTGTTTGGTGATTAAAAAAATTGTTTTTTATGCCATCTCACTACTAGAAACAAGATAAGAAGATGACAGCAAACATTATTATCATCCACAGCAAACATTATTGAGAGCCAATTACATAACAGGCCATGGGAATACCAAGAGGAATAAGATTACAGGCTATATGTGAAGTAAGACATAAAGATGATTTATTCAACAATACAATATGAGTGTATGAGAAGCACCAGATAAACAGATCAATGAGAATGGCAGGAGTTCAAAGGCTAGGGAGTCAGTAAGGTCTGGTGTCATCCTAGGAATCTTTGCAAAGTGTACTTTTTTGAACTTGATCTCACAAAGAAAAAGAAGTTGGAAAGAATAAAGAAAAAGACATTCGAAACAAAGGAGATAGCCCACAGGAAGCTGCTATCCTTAGCCATTAGGGTTACTACTACAGGTTTTTATAAACAATGCCCTAATGGCATGACTCTAGGATAGCAATACTAATGTCACAAATTCCTGATGTTTAAGATGACAGGAGCTTAACTTGAGGCACTCGGGATGTATTTAAGAGCAACACAGGAGCAAGCAGATGAAGCATCTGATGTAGGTTGGGGAAGTACCCTTACAGAGGTAAGAGCAAAAGGAAAAGGTAAGACCCGGCAAGCTGCCACCATACTGCACAGAAAGGTCAAAATAAAGAACAAAGGCAAAATCCCTGGGGTTTGCGCACTGTCACGGGGCAGAAGGAAAAGACAGGAAGGTAGGAGAATCTGGAGAGCAAGCCAAGAATGAGCCTTCAAGACACAGAATGCAGCAGCAAAGTCAAGGGGACCCAACAATGAGAAGAAGACAATGAAAGGGGTAGAAATCTCAAAGAAAAACCTGCAAATCTACAGAGGGAGACTCAAGATCATAGAGACTGCAGAGTTAGTGTACACTCAGGAAATTAAGAAGAAAGGACAGACAGTAAAAATATAAAAGCATTCCTATATTCTAAACAGGGGGAAGGAAGAGAGAAAGGTAATTATCCACTTATTCCTTCAAAGACAAGTTTACAGAGCACAAAGCCCTCTTGATCTGAAACCACTCCACAGGGCAGTGCGGAGACATGGAGTCCCCACACCAGGCGTTCATGCTAGAAAAGGGGCTGGGACTGACACACCTGCAGACACAGCAGAGAGGCACATGAAGCTCATTTATTTATAAGAAAGTAAACATAAAATAAGAGGGGAAAATATGGAATTAGAGTGGAATATGGAGTATTTAAAACAACTGCTTAAAAACAAAGTGAAATTAGCCAATCCCAAAAAAACAAATGCCGAATTTTTTTCTTTGATATAAGGAGGCTGATTCATAGTGGGATAGAGAGAGGGCGCATAGGAGGAATAGACGAACTCTAGATAGAGCAGAGGGGTTGGGGGGAATGGAGGGGGCATGGGGTAATTAATGATGGTGGAATGTGATGATCATTATTATCCAAAGTACAGGTATGAAACCAAGAACTAGTATGAATATACTATGTATACAACTAGAGATATGAAAAATTGTGCTCTACATATGTAGTAAGAATTATAATGCATCCTGTTGTCATATATAAATTTAAAAAGAAAAAAAAATAAACATAAAAATGGTGAAAAAAAAACAGCTGACAGTTCACAATTTTAAATGCAGAGATCCAATTGGGGTTGACCAACAAAATCTAATGGCAGTTATAGGCAATGGATCTGCGTATAATATTAGGAGATTTTTCAACCATTTCCAGGGAACAGAAGTAGGAGAAGGCATAAGCAAATAAGATGTTGAGGACAGTTGGTTTTTAAAAGTGGCAAAATGACTCTTCAAAAATTAAAGGAAGCAAGAAAAAAAAAAAGAGTTAAGGAAACCTTCGGGATTTCCTTAGGTAGCTTTAGGAAGCATGAGACCATTACTGATCTCTGCTGCAATCATGACAGATTTTCATTTTAGTAAAAGAATCCTGCAGGAGGGTTGTTTGTTATTTCTGCTGGGTTTTATTTTGTTTTGTTTTACTGAGCATTTTACCTGTACGCATAGTTGCCCAGGTAAAACTCCATATCTCAAATACCTTGTCACAGACTAAGTTCTGGCCAAGGAGGTGTACACAGAACCTTCTTGTGCTACGGCTGGTTAGAATCCTTAGAATGGAGGGGGCCTTTACTTCAGCTTCCTCCCTTCTGCATCCTGCCACTGGGAGCAAGAACTCATGTGTCCTCTGAATGAAAGTGCAGCGGCCACCTTGGACCATAAGAACAAGGGGCCCTGGCTGCTGATGAGTTAGGAATCCTCCACTCCAGTGCTCCATGGTCTGTCTCCAGGCTTCCTGGGGGAAGGGGGAACTAAGCCCTTTCCTTAGTTGAACATTAATTCTGAGAAGCTTCTTAATTCCTAGAAGCAACAGGCCCCACTGTGAGATCAGGAGCCAGGACTGGAAATAGAGCCCTTGCTGCTATTTTACCAGAATTTGTTAAAAGACAGGGAAATTGTTAATTGGTCTCTTTCTCCTTCCCTTTCTTTCCTACCTTCCTTCTTTTCTCATCAGTTGTTCCCAAATTATCCAGGGGAGTTTGTGGCACATGAAAATTTCTGGACCTTATCCTAGATCTGTTAAACTGTATCTCCGGGCATGAGGCACAGGGATCTGCATTTTATAACAGTTGCTCCGACACAGACGGCCCATGAGGGCACTTTGAGAAATCTTGCCCAGTTATCACCACACCTCTTCCAAAGACCCAGGGGGGGCTTGTTTCCTAGGCTAACATGAGACATCTCAGTAGGCAGCAAGGCAGGTCGCTGTGCTAGCCAATTCATTTAAATTTTCAAATAATACATGGCAAAGTCCAAAACAGTGCCATAAAAACAACCAAACCAACCAACCAGCAACAACAATGACAAGAAAAAAAAAAAAAACAAAAAACACTTCTCTCTTGTTTAAGTCTGTGCTATTTTGGGTTTCAATATTCTATAGAGAAAAATCTAATTTTAATAAAAGTAGTGATCATGGTTCAAGCTGCGTTAAGGTAAACATGACCTAGATAGAAACTGGAGATGACTATAAAGCAGAGCAGGCAAGCATCAAGCCGCGGGAAGGAGAGCATCAACTGGCCCATTCATTCAACCGGGATGGGGCATGAGTCTCAAGCTAAGCACATACCCAGTGCTCAGTAAGATATTAATAGCAAGAAGTTAATAATGTGGAAAAACCAAAGGTCCTTTTCTGTTGACAATGTCTCCACTGCCAAAGAGGCACGTAACCATACTGTACATAGGTCTCAAAGAACTAACGAAACTATTTCCTATTACTATTTTTTTAATATGTGGACTTGGTATTTCTGTGGCTCCAAGAACAATCCAATGGGAGGGAAACATTACTGTTCACATTATTGCTATTCTAGACCAAGACTTTCATTAAGGTAATACCCATGAAAGCAGCTTCACTTAAAAAAAAAAAAATCAGGAAAACACACAAGTTATGATTTGCTGATGATGTGATTAAAAATAATTGACTATTTCTACCTACGACATGCACGTTAAGCTGTTTCTATATAAGAAGTTCCTTAGGTAATAGGATCTAATAATCTTTCCTGATGTAGTTTGGTTTTCTCATAGGATTTGACTGTCTTTTGCTAACCTAGTTTCCTCTGGAATCATAACTAGACGAGTCGTAAGTTGATGAAGGCACCACGGTTCCTAAACAGTGTATAGAAGTTTCAACACAGCCACTCCACAACCCTGGAGGCCACCCCACTCTCAAACCTTGGAATTATGGGACAATGCCTCAGATGCCAAACATTCAGCAAGTTTAGGAGTCATTAGCCACGGAAGCAAGGAAATTAATAGTCTTATTTCAAGTATTTCTCAAGTTGCAGCACTGATGCTGTTTCTGGAATGTGAAAAAAGATTTTTTTTAAAAAAAGACTGTGAAGAACTTCCTCATTATGTTATAAAGACTGCAGATTTTTTAACCAAGTGTCCTAAGGCGATCTCAAAGATAAATGTAGGCACAGATGGCAGGATTTCAAGTGTAATGGCAACAGAATTTTTTCCTTATCTATGAAAATTATGATACGCTCCATTTTAAAGAAGAAAGAAAAATGCAGATTAGTCTTAATTGTTCAAGTCCTTGAATTGCTTTCTCATAGAGGTTTCAATTACAAGTGATGAATGAAAGTCAAAATTCCTCAAACTGCATGGAAATCCTGAATTGAATAAAAAGCCCCAAGTTTATGACATGAAAATAAAAACAAGGCCAAATCACCAGCCTTGAGCTCAAAAGGGAACAGACCTCAAAAGGCTAAGGACTCATTAAAATCAGCCAGTTCAGATGTTAAGAAGCAGGAGAGCTAACCTACCTCTCTTTACTGTATGTAGTTCTCTCTATTCTATTATATATTTTTTTAAATCTCTCTGGAGAAATGGTTGATTCTGTAAATAAGGAAAGAAATGTACAAGATAAGCCCAGAGCATCAGGTAGTCCCAGAAAGAAAGGAAGGGGTTCCCCAGAACAAACCAACAGACATATCCACCTTGATAGGAGGCAGCTCAAGGGCACAACAGCCTTCAGAAAAAGCCCCCTGTGGCCCAAGGAACAAAACCGCACCATGGGAGACACAAAAGAAATGATATGATACTGGATTACAATTCAAATTGTAAAAATAAACATCCGTGGGTTCAGAGTGATATAACAAAATATTGAATTAATAAATAGGGAAAAGAGAAAAAAATCCCACAGGCCTAAGAATCCCAAATAAAGTATATAATGCCCTACAGTAAAGGAGAGGTGTATAGCCATAGCCTGCACCTGGTAACTTTTTTCCAAAGAGTGTATCTGGACAGGAGGTAGAATCCTGACAGCTACAACGACTGGAAGGCCCCTGCTCGGTGAGCCAGGGCAGCACCCCAGTTGTCAATCACGCTGCAGCGCACACACCGTCTCTAGGGTCTTCCTTCCCAGACCACTCATCACCCAAGCTCAATCGGGGAACATATCAGTCCATTGAAACAGAAGAGCATCCATACATAGTGCCCCCTTCCCAGAGCCCTCAAAACCAAGGAAACGCTGCAGAACTGCCACAGCCAAGAAGAGCTGAGAGGGTGGAAAGCTAAATGTACCGCGGAGCCCTGGATGGGGTGATCCTGGGACAGCAAAGGAACGTTAGGTTAAAAACTAAGGAATTCTGAATAAAGTAGGGAACTGATAATAAACAAAGAATACGGTTTCAATATTAGCTCATTAATTATAACAAATGTACCGCAGGAATGGAGGGTGTTAATATAGGGGAAATCATAGATGGGGGCTACGTGAGAACGCTGTCCTATCTTCTCAATGTTATTTTTCTGAAAATCTGAAACTAATTTTTTTTAAATAAAGTCCATTAATTTAAAAAAAAAAAGGCCTGAAGCAAGGACAAAAACAGAACTGAAAAATATTCCATGAAGTATTCATTTAGTGATTACTCCAGGAGACAAAATTATTTACTTCATGACAGAAGACCAAGCATATGTCTAGACTTCAAGCATAAAGCCAGGAAACAACCTACTATGCCAGAAGGCAAAGACAATTTTACTCCATCTCGGGGAAGTGGTAATTATACCCAGAGTTTCTTTTAATTAAGAAAGTAAAATAAGGACAATAGAACAGCACATCAAGAAAACCAATTTTTTAAAAAAAATTTCAGATCTCTGAGAATGAAAACTATGTGAATTATACACAATAGTGGACTTGTTCACAACTCCTAAGTCAGGAGTGAAAGGTTTATAATAATAAAATTATAAATATAATAAAAAAGTATAATAAAAAAGGAATTAAGATTTAGTGCTATTTCATATACAGATCAGCACAAGGCCCCCCTCACCCTGACACTAGACAGCTGTGGATTATCTATTGTGAATGAGATCTCTCAAGAAAAGGTGTGAGTTGGGCCACACAAAGCAGCAGAGGGCACCCTCACTCACACCTGCAGCACACAAGGAAGACCTGCAACCTATCTGTGCAGGTAAAGCAGAACTACATACAGAATCATCCCAAAATGGGTTGTTTTCACAATATTCTTCAACATACATTGAAGGAAATACAAATTGTGCAAAAGCTCAATCAGACAAGTAAATGGTGGAACTAATCACTAATCTCCTCCAACTAGCTTCATCTAGAATCTACCCAGCACTGACCAGAGCCATGTGGAAGGAAGGAAGAAGGGATGGAAGCAGGGAGGCAGGGAAGAAAGAGGCCAGGAGGGATGGGTATAAAAAAGCACCAACTCTGGCTTTACACCAATTATCACAAGTAATAAGTTGGCCCTATAAACAGCACATTTCTACCTCTCTGTATTCCAGAATCACAGATTTAAAAGAAAAAGCATGTCCATCTCCTCTCCTGAGATTCCGATTCAACATGTCTGCATAAGTCCTGAGCCCCACAGTTTGCTGAAGGCAGCATGAGGTAGACCAATGGGTGGCCAAAGCTGAGAATCACAGGTGCTGTTCCTGAAGATGTCAGTGGACAGGTGACAGAAAGCCTTCCTAAACAGCAACATCACTTTAATACTGGTCAAAACATATCTTCCCAACCTTAAATTGCTGTTTTCTGAAAATTTATATTTATATAAAATAAATAGCAAAAATAAGAAATTAACAAGGAGCAAAATAATACTTGAATAAATAGGGGAAAAACAAAGTAAAAAGTTATTTGTAAATTTTTATTTAAAAAAATATTTGACTACTGTCGGGGTTTTTAGCCCCCTGTCTCCTTCTGACCTGCAGGAGAAGCAGGGAAAGCACGCCCCGACCAGGACGAGCCAAGAAAGGTAAAAGTCAGCTGGTGGCCTGCACCCAGCCCTCCCTCGCTGGGAGGACAATCAGATGCACCAGAAAGACGAGTCCAAGCAGGATCTTGTTTACTGAGGAAGTACACACAACTTATATACTGCACAAGAGACAATCATAATAAAGGTCAGAAGGGTGATGCAAGTTCACATGTACACCCATCCCTAGTCTGTAAGGGAAGTCTGTAAGGGAAGGCACGCACGAGCTGTCCATGAGGGCGGAAGAGTCCTGGACCTATCCTGGAGGTGGTCTGTTTTTTTCGCCACCATCCACAGCACCACCTCCTGGCTGATCGCCAGGCACCATCCCAGCCACATGTGCAGCTCCAAGACGGGGAAGCAGGCAGCAAGTCATGCCCTACAGACTACCTTTTTAAAAACATTATATCATCAGTTTTTTAAAAAGACCTTAAGACCAGAACTCCAATAAACAAATTAAAAATAGAACACAATTTACAATAGGGAAAAAAATTACTCAGATACATTGGCAAGTTATCAAAAGTTTATACACTATTTAAAAACAAAGTACTGGAACTCTGAGAAAATCAATATTAGCCCAAACACATGCCAGTCATTATATATACAATAGCTATTTTGTCAAAAGAACTGAAGACCAGTATTATGAACCTCTCATCCCTGAAAAGTACTTCAATTAAACAGTGAAACTCTAGGGCACCAAGTTTCATATTCATAATGCACAAACTTCTATATTTAAGCTCAGAATCTTTTTAAGTGTGCACAGGGAAATCAAGACTGTCAAGTCAATTTGTTCTTTGAGGAAATAAATTGCACATGGACAAAGCTGAACTATTAAAAAGCTCTGAACAAATATTCTGTACCAAAGTCTATTAAAATAATTGAATTACCAATGGACTAAGAAAAATTGGCAAGTCATATATAAGAAATTGCTTCAAAGAAAGTAAACAAAAAGTAGAAATAAACAGGTGCTGCGTCTTTGAGAAATCTTTCTTGCTCTCCTCCAAGAGTGACCCCAGGGGGTACCCCAGTTAGGCGGCATAACAATAAATGGTGCCCCCTTCCATCTGCAAAGGGTCCTGGTTGTGATAATGGATTATATGGTGGCTGTATCCTTTATTGCCTTCAGCTTCCACTCTGTAACCCAGTTTGGGTTTCCAGCAAAATTCATCTCAACAAAGCGTTCATCCCATCACGGCCTGGAAATAAAGCTTGTCAGGGCCACGAGTGACCTCCTAATATAAAATCCAATAGCTCCTCTCTCTTCCCATCTTGCCCAACACATCTCAGCATCAGGGAGGAGGAGGTCACTCTTTGAAGGCTTCCAACCAGCACCGACCTCTTGTGAAACACCCTCTATTGCTCCCCCACCCCCTGTCCCCACCTGCTCCTTCTCAGTCTTGCTGCCTCCTCCTTATCTGCATAGAGAGCACCTAAGGGTACAGGCTGAGGAAGCGCTGCCTGTCTCTAGCTCCTCTATGCAGGAATGCTCCTGGTGTCAAGCCCTGGGTCTCTTCTTGATCTATACCCACTCCCTAAGTCATCTGCTCCAGTCTACTGGATTCAAACACCATCTGCCATGGGGACTTCCACATTCAAGTCTCCAGTCTGGGGCTTTCTCCTCAGCTCCAGAACTGTGTCAAATTTCCTATCTAATGGCTCTCCTTATGTCCAGAATCAGACTCCTAGTACACACTCTCCCTCCAAACCTGCTCCATCCACAGTTGGTCCATTCCGGGACCACCTCTACCACTAATAATGTATTCCAAATGAACATCTTTCATCTCTAGATTTCAAAATATGATCCTCAAATAGGCCTCCTTACTTCCACATTTTCCTCCCATGTATTCTATTCTCCACAAAATAACCACATCTTGTCAAAACATGGTCAGATCAAGTCATTTCCCTCATCCTCTAGTGGATTCCTTACACGGTAAAGATCAAATTCCTACTGAATCACCTCCAAGACCCTCCGTGATTTGGCTTCTCTTCTCCCTGCCTTTACCTCCCATCACCACCTACCTAACTGTCCTTGCTACGGACACACTGGCTTCCCTGCTGCTCCTCAAACACACCAACCCCTGTTCCACCTTCTGCCCATTACCATGGAGAGCCACACATTTGGAGAGGCTCACTTGTCTTTCACACTAATCCTCAGGTCTCACTAAAATGTGAATCACTATAGAACTTCCTCCATTAATCCATATCAGAGAGTAACACCTTCACCACATGCTGGTACACACTCCAAACCTTGATTTGTTTTAATAAATTTATAAGCAGTTCATTATTTCCCTGAATCCACTACCTACAATGGTGTCACATGCATAGCAAACTCTTGGTGAACACCTGCTGCGTAGCTCTTCCAACACTGACTCTATCTCCATTCCCACTAAATCAGTTCCAGAGATCTTCCCTAATAACCAAATGACTCCCCTCAAAGCCGTCTATGCTCCTTCCCTTGGTCACTTAAACAATACACTTCCTTGCAGAATGAAATCACTGTGCCTAAAACTCAGTAGCCCTTTTTGGGTCCTGAAGCCCCCTGTGCTACTCTTAAATGAATATTATGCAAAATGCTCCAGGAAGGATCCCAGAAAAGACAGCCACAACAAGCAGTCATCTTGCCTTCAAATGGCTAAATGGTGTTTTCATCTTTGCAGCTCAAGAAATATCTAATGAATCTGGAGACGGTCCATAGAAAAGCAACCATCCCATTAAAGAGTTTGGCGGTATTTCCTTTAAAGTAGATTAAGTCCTTTCAAGCCAAATAGATGTTTGTGTTTAGCACCTATTTAAGGAAGAAAGAAATCCATGTAATATGCTTCGAGTCCTACAAATCTGAGCATAGAGCTAGTTATTATCATTCAACCTTTCAGTTTGGAAGTGTAAAGAGTTTCTGAATGGCTTACATCAATTTCCATCTGAAAGCATTACCTCCCATGATGGAACTGTAAAGGGTCTGCCCAAGCTTAGTGATCCTGATATTATAAAATCTATAAACAAAACACACCAATAAATTTCCCCCAAGAATCCATATATACTACAAATGCACACTAATTGGGGAAAAGAACACTTATCTTTACTAGTAAGTTTTTATTATGGAGGAAGTAAGGGGAAGGGGGAAGGGGAGGTTACGCCTGACCAAGTTTTGAATCTTTCTTGGCATAAAAGTAGAAGGCAATACCATGAAACGTTTTCTTTTTCACCTTTGCAAAGGTTAGCCATATTCTTGTTCCTAGTAAACACATTCTCACTGTAACCCAAATGAATGAAGCCGAGTTGTTTATCTTGGCACAGGGATACCTTTGGAGTTGCTGACAGAGTTCAAAGCTGCTCCATCAACTGTCCCTTGCCCTGCTGACTTGGGCCAAATAAACCGTGTTTCCTGTCAATCATGAAAATCAATCACTGCCTAGCAAACTGTCGATGTAATGCCATAACCCTAAGGGTTCATCATAAAGTACTAAAAAATTACAGTCCATCACATCAGTTCTGACATGTTGACAGCTGGGCCCACAATAATCTTCACACTTGAAAAGTCAGTTCAAAACATTTCCTAAAGGCAGAATCCACACAAGTTCAGAACATGCTTCTAAAAACAAAAAGAGAACCTAACTTTTACCCTCCAGCTATTCCTGCAACTTCAGTGCATTTCCAGCGACATCAAAAAGCACAGAATCCCTGTCACGGACGGCAACTAAAGGCAGGTATGGAGGCTCTGGTGGCAGTCCATGCCCTTCTGTGCCTTTCCTGGGCCTTCCACCTGGTATGGGTAGGTGGGGACTGTTTACAATACACAGCATCAAGGGCTTCAACTCAAAGAACCAATACTAGAATAGAGAAAGTCTTGTCTTTTAATATTCCTTAAAAATGGTTTGACCCAAGTGTCATCCGATATTGATAATTAAACTAAGTCCAAGTTAAGCTAAAGTGGATATATTTATGCAACACACTGATGTTCCCTAAATCCAGTGGTTTGAAAGAAGAAATAACCAAATTATTCTGAATTAGAGTAAACCAAGTATTTCCAGCTGCCTTCCTTAATTGACATTGATTACATAAGACACTACCATGTGATCAAAATAGTTCTGAATAAAATGCAAGTCTTCTTATTTGATCAATTTTCTAAAGAGCAAATGCACAGATTTAAATTCAGAAGAACTGTGATCATGAAAAAATTCTGATTACGCAGATGCCATCTACCATATCAAGCATCAGACTCCACCTAAGCCACAGCCCACAGACATCTGTACCTCATGAGCACTGGGGGCTTTCCGAGACAGTAAGAACATCTGCTGTCAGTAGGCAGAGCTTTGTCACCAACAGGTGACTAGCTAGTGCTCTGGCACATGACACATCAGTGTCCCTTAGACAGATCCAGGTCCAGGTGAAGTAAACAGAATAGGTAGAGGTCCTCTATAATATCTTCTCTTTTTTCCCCACAGAAATAAAATATATACAAAGTAGTAAGCTAAGCAAGGATAATCTATGATTTTGTTTGCTAATAAACAAAAAATAATAGAAGAAACCCAAAAGCCCATGTATGGGATTGTGCCATGTCCCTAACTACACACTATGTAGCTAATATGGAACATTCTTCAAGGTAAAATAAATGGGAAAGGAAAAAGCACACAACAGCTATATCACATTCTATTTGTGCAAACATTGCATTCCATTGTGCAAATGTAAAATTTTAATTTTCTGAATTTGGTACCCTGTGTCTATATTTTCAAAAATTTATGTACATAAATTTAAAAATAAGTAAAATAAAGGAGTTTCTGCTCGTGGAAAGAAAAAGAAACTCTTCCAGGCAATGACCCACCCCTGAGAAGTTGCTGAGAAACAGTCTTGAACACCACTTTGAGATATAAAAAAGGATGCCAAAATAAGAGATTATTTGGGTTTCAGAGTAATATTTTTCATTTGTAAAACTCTGCCCAGCATTCTTCTTTCCAAAAACTATGAAGCAATTTAGGCTGATTAAACTAAGCCTATTTTAAAGTTTGAAGGGACACGGGAACGTGACCTACAGCCAGTAATTCTCTGCACTGCAAAAGGAGATATGACTCACTGCTCTCTAGAAAACAAGATGTCAGGGCTGCTTCCTCCATTGAAATGTACCCTATAGAACTCAGAAAACATTTGGTTTTCAAAGCTCAGGGTGAGGTCTTACAAAACAGTGTTACATTTTAAAATCTGCTTGTGTTTCATGCCCCAACTCCCAATTCTATTTGTATTTTTATAGTGTCTCACATAGAACCTTTCTTTTCATCAATAACTATGAACAACAAATACAGGAAAAGGTGAAACATGTTAAAAAACCATAACTTAAAAGACAGGTAATGCAATGGAGAGAGGGCAATTATTAACTTTTCCTGTATTTAAAATTGTGTCATATGAATGTTTATACCAAGTGTACACAATACTTAAAAGCTTTTTTAAAAGGAAATGAGGCTAGCATAAAAATTATAAGCTGCTATTAAATCAACATAATAGCAACTCATCAAGGATAAGGCCCCACCTCCCAACATCACTGACCCAGGGGCCTCATTCCTTGAAGAAAACTGAAGAGGAAGACATTATCAACTCCCTGCCCCATCACACACACACCGAAACCGACTTCAGAATAGAGTCAGAAAGTGCATCCAAGGGATGGTGTGTGGGCATCTGTACATGATGTACACATGCAGGCTTAGTCCAGCTGTGCTGGTGCAGCAGGATAGACCATGGGTGGGAAACTGACTTTAAAAAAGAAATTTATGTTCCCACAGTTCTTGAGGCCAGGAAGCCTGAGATTAAGACATTAGCAGCTGGCACCTGGTAGGGTCTTACTGCTACGTTCCCACATGGTGGGAGGCAGAATGGC
The DNA here is from genome assembly GCF_045843805.1 of Urocitellus parryii. Classification (NCBI taxonomy): domain Eukaryota; kingdom Metazoa; phylum Chordata; class Mammalia; order Rodentia; family Sciuridae; genus Urocitellus; species Urocitellus parryii. The sequence continues at coordinate 10,412,524 of NC_135533.1, read as the reverse complement.
AACAAGGGGACAAACGCTGTGTCCTTGCCTGGCAGAGAGTGGACCCACTCCTGCAATCCCTTTGCATAAAGGCATTAATCTACTCCAAGGCCCCACCTCCCAACATCACTGTCCCAGGGGTCGAGTTTCCAAAGATAAATTTTCAGGGATACAGCCTAGAACAATAATATCTAAACACAGCTATGAACACAGCTTGTGAACATATCCTCAGAAAAGCTGAAGTGTGCCTAAAGACTGAGTGGAGATGTTTTTTTGTGTTTTTGCTTTTGTTGTTTTGTTTTTTCTTGGTACATGAGCAAAGCAAGAAATTGCAAGGGCTGGATGTGAAGCTCAGTGATAGAACACTTGCCTACCATGGACCTAGATTCAATCACCAGGATGGAAAAAAGGAAAGGAAAAGATAGTAAAGTCATCATTAAAAGTATCAGCATCACTCCTAGACTCATCCTTTGAAAGGCAAGGGCATGTCTCATTTTGGAATCCCCAGGACTAAGCAATTTGCCTGGCACACAGCAGATACTAAATAACACTGAAGAAAGAACACGTTGAGTTTTAGGATGCAGGTGAATAGAACAGCACTTGCCTGGCATGTGCAAGGCCCTGGGTTCAATCACCAGCACTGCAAAAATAAAAATGATAAACTGCTGACTGAGTGGACATACAATGGGTTTTCAGTCACCCTCCACCTCATCCAGGGGGGTGTTCCACACCCAGTGGGGACATCAGGCTCTCTGTGGTCTCCATATCTTGGCTCAGGGTTTCCTTATATAATTAACATGGGTTTGGGGATCAGACAGATGGAGTCCAAATCACAGTTAGCCACTTCTCAGCTTTGTGAGTCAGAGGTAATTGAAAAATTTATTTAACATCTTTGAGCCCACCCAAGCATGGGTTAAAACAATGGGAGTGTGGATTGATAGTACACAAAGAGTTTTGTGGTAGCTGGCAAAAAGTAAATAAACACTAAACAAATGTAGTTTTCTGTCCCTGATGAAGATCTAGTTAGCTTTCAAAACATAACAGTGTTTTACCTTCCTGTCCCCATTAATCTTTCTCCCCTGCAAACTACAATCTTTAACTCCTTCTGCTAATAATAGTTATATACTTCTCATTCAACAGATCATAAACTTTAGCCACATACATAATTTAGGGATGCCTTTTGTCTTCGAAGTTAAGTGTAGGATCTGGCACAAAGAAGTTATGAAATGAATTGTTTCTAACATGAATTTATAAAGACATTCACAGTCCTGTTTCCATGCCACTAAACACTGCAAAACTAAATCTGCATACAAACCACACTCCCATAGTCTTAGAGTTCTCTACTTCTAATTAATTTTTTAAGTCTTCTTCTATCTTACAAAGTTGCTACTAATGACACTCTGCCCTATATAAACAAAAACACAATCTGAGAACGAATAAAAAGGTTGGTAGGTAGGTAGCAGGTAAACTTTGACAGTTTCAATGCAAGAAACATGCGGTCCAGTCCCTAATCAGCTAAAAACTGAATTCTATTTCTTTGCAGGACATTGAATCTCATGGAGGGGATGTAATAGTCCAAGACCTTCAGGGCCAGTTAATAATCAAGGATGCTCACATTTGCAAACACCTGGAAGGTTTCCACCTGAATCCTATCTCAGCACCATTTCCCACCTACCCACACCTGGAAATGACCCACATACAAAGACCATATGTTGAGTTTTTCATTATTCATAATTTTGTGAATAATATGAATAACCAATTCTCTACTTGAGATTCTCTTGCTGTGGTTATTTGTAGATTATCTTTAGCATTACTATGGAGTATGCAATCTGTTGAATTCTCAGATCTGCTGTGGAGTTCTCTCTCTCTCTCTCTGGCATTTGAAGACATTACTACTCTTCACCACATCTACCAAAAGGCAAATGAAAGAAAAACAAATACAAACTACTCCCTCATTCTGTTCCTTGAGGAACTCTTCCATTGTTTAGAAGATGCAGTGAAATCATATTTCACTGATTTAAAACTGAACATTTCCCTCTAAAATGAATTCTAGGATGCCGTCGAATGTGTTTCCAAGACAAAAGTGTCTTTGCACTGTGTCAGGGTTTAGCTGGCAACACTTTTCGTTTCCTAGTGGTACATAAAATAATGAGGCATCTTAGGATTAACAGCACTGGGGATCTGATTAAACCAGAATTTAAGTCATACTTGCTATTGATTTATGCCAATATCATCTGTGAGTTGTAACAAGGTTTAACTACAAATCATATTTATGGAATTATGACACTGTGATAAACTGGGTGTGGTAGTACATGCCTGAAATCCCAGTGACTGGGAGCTTGAGACAGAGGATTGCAAGTTCCAGGCCATCCTCAGCCACTTAACAAGGCCCTAAGCAACTTAGCAAGATTCTGTCTCAAAATTTTAAAAATAGGGTGGGAATGAGGCTCAGTGGTTAAGTGCCCTTGGGTTCAATCCCTGGTACCAAGGGAAAAAACCAAACAAACAAAAAAGGAAACTATGATAAAAATACCAGACACTAGCAGGAAATGAGCATGAATTTCTCTGCTTTTTTTTAACAGAAGCTAATGTTTTTATTTAAAAGCCATGATTTTCTTTCAATACTATGAAAGGGCTGATGATACTAGGGCAGTCACTAATGTCTTGGATCCAATCAAGAGCATAGGTCCCAAAATCCATGGTGTGAAAAACAGCAGATTGAATGAAACACACCCAAAGTGCCAAGTGCAATGAGATCAGAGAGGGCCAACAATAAACCTCCCCAGAGGAATGGGGTAGGTGCCAAGGAAGCTCGACACAGCCCTCTTGAAAGGCAACATCGTCCAGATAAAGGAGGGAAGGCATTCCTGGCTGAGAAGACGCCATATACAGAAGGTGCACTACTTACAACATAGTGGTCAACACTGTGAATGGGGGAGAAATGGGGAAGGAGAGGTGAACGTCAGGGGAGAAAGATCCCACAGGAAATTATACTTATGGCCATTTTAAGAATATTCACCAGCTTCCTCTCCTCACTAATTTTGTTGCAAGTTAAATAATTGATTTTGTTTTAAATCGCCATTTTGATATGGCAATTATTGGCCTTACTGCTTAGAGCCATGTCAAGGTGTTCCCGACAGCTATAAGATCCTGAATGTCTTCTTTCGCCCTCACGTCCTGGAATGAAAATGAAATCATTCTTAATTTTTTTTTTTTTTTGGCTAATCAACTGGTGTTCCTCAGCATTATGATTCATCAGCTAGGGTTTCTAAAATTGCACACTCCTCAAACAAGCTAAAAAGAATTTGTGAAGAGGATTATGAATGAAATCCAAAGAAGACAGGTTAAATCTGCTCCTGAGTATAAAGCCAAAGAATTGATTCCATTAGCATCTGAATAATAAGTGCCAACACAGCAAGCTGTCATCTGAAACTCTTGGCAGTTCCATCTCTGAGCTCTGAGGAAGCCAGAGCCCCAAGGTAGGGATGTGTGAGGAGATAATTAGAAGTCCCATTACCTCGGGTACTGGCAGCCCCAAGAGAATAATAGAGTGCCACCGTTTTATTAGCAAGTACATTCCACTGTCACATAAACTGTAGGTTGTACCATAACTTCTTACGCAGCCCCACTATCAAGGACCAAGATTTTTCCCCCATGAGGAAGGAAACTCAATGGGAAGCTTTTTTGTCTTCAGATTCACTAATGTATTTGTAGTGCCTGGAACAGGGGAGATGCTCAGATAGCAATCAGTGAACACCAGAACGAAAAAGGAGCAAAAATTAGAAATCAAAGTGTTATAGGTGTACTTTCTCATCTAAGCCCTACAGATAATGGGGGAAATTCTCTTACTTTTCTCGCCTTGCCAAAGGAAAAACTAAAGCTTAAGAAGCAGAGTGGCTTTCCCGAAGTCACAGCACTCAGTTGCAGGAAAAAGCCACTGTGTCATGCCAAAGTCTGCTCAACATGCAGGCTGCCCCTTCCATATCTGTATTGATTTCCTGTCCCTGACAACATTCAATGCAGGTCCCAGGACATCCATGGTGTTTCATTTAGGAAAAAAAATGTGAAGGGCAAAGAGTATCAGAACCCATCGGCAAATACCGAGTTGCCAGTAGAACAGCACATTGCCTATGAGCCTTTGAAGAACCAGAAAACAGATGGAGAATGAAAGGAACCTGGGGGCAGCAGAATATGCCACTCCAAAACATGCCACTTGGCTCTAGGAACTGTTGAAGGCCACTAAGAAGCAGATTTAAGAAAAGCTCTCTGCCTTCCACTATTTTCCTAAAAGCAGAACAAAAATTTATGAAGATGTTTTTCTCTTCCTCTGTATTGCCAGAGGTGCTTCAGATGCTAATCAACGTCATCAGAGAAATCTCTCAAAAGCTTTGCTACCCAGCCTTTATTGCTATTGGTTTCCCAGGAAGTGTCTGCTCAGAATTGGCTCACCTGGAGACCAAAGGCCCTCTTCTATGTGGTTGTCTTCTCCAAAAGTGTGTTGCTCTTTCAAAGATGCGGCATGAACTCAAATGCCAAACTTAAGTTACTCTTTCCTTTTCTCCCCTGTATGTTAGATACACACAGGTTAATACATTTCTGTTTGCTTTTTCACTTGTTAATCTGCCTTTTGTTACCAGGGTCCCACTTAAGAATTCAGAGAGACTAAGGAAAATTATGTTTGTTTCTTCCTTTACTAACCTCAGAGATAAAGGATGATTTTAGTGAGGATTTTAGCATTTAAATGTCTTGTTATTTGAATATCTTAAATTTTCCAGATAACTTTTTTTGTAAACTACTATTTAACTTCATTTAATAGCTTCATTTAATTTTTAATATCATTTCCCAAATTACTTATAATAAGTACATCATCTTATTTTATAAAGTAATATTGCATTTCAAAAAATTTAATCCAGAGCTTAGCAAAATGTTTCATAGAATGATTTCATACCACTTGGGTCATGACTACCTCTCAGCTGTCAGTGATTGCAAGAGAGTTATAATATGACAGACAACCCATCTCCTAGAACCCATGGAAAAAAGTGAAGGCAAAGGCACGGGAAACAGGGACAAGGAGAAGGAGAGCACGTCTCAGAAGGAAGCAAGGATACCTCCGTTTTGAGAGCTTGGCATAAAATGAACACAAAGTACAAATTCAATAAATACCAACCAAAAACAAACAAAATAATATTGGTTTGCTTTAAAATTCTTCCTTGTAGATGCCCTATTTTATTTTTTAAAAAATTAATCTATAATAATATCTAACAAAATTTTCAACAGAAAGTTTTTTTTTTTTTTTAATAAAGGATCAGACAAACTGGGAAAATGGGTCATTTCTAAACCTTTGGGTGTGTCGACATTTCAATGAAAATTACACATACATATTTTTAAAGTAGGATTTTAAAAGTAGCTAAATAAAATAGAAAGAATGCATATGAAGTAAATATTACTTCTCATATAAAGGTATGCCTTAGTCCATGGGGACACTTACAAATGCTCAAATTTGAAGAAAAACAAAAAATAATTTTACTTACACAGATGATGGAGCAGATAACCAAATGTAAGTAATTCTAATTATTATAATTATGGGGTTTTCTATTATACTTAATTTATATTCTATTCTATTCTATACACATGGCAAATTAATCTTAATGCAAACCTTATCAATATACACCACTATAGTGAGCAGAGCAGAGCACCTAACAGAGCTTGGTGTCAATCCTGCCTTCAAGAATGTGTGTGTGGGAGTGTGGGGGTGGGTTATGTGGAGGTGGGTGTATGTGTGGGCAGGTGTGGGGTATGGGGGTGTGCATCCAAAGAAAGTAAAGTGGAGCTAGAAGAAATTTAAACTGTCAAAAAACAAAGCAAAAGTGGTCTCCAGATCTAATGGTGCACTGCCTATTAGATAAGGGGAGAAAAGAGAAAATCTTGATCCAGTGTCATGGTTGTACATATAAGGACTCCTCCTTGTTGTACACAATTTTTTTTAATAGAAGGAAAAGCAAAAAGGGTAGAATAAGAATTAAACATGAAGAAACATCAAAGTTGAAAATGTCAGCAAAGCCATTATAACTGAAAGCATTGGGAATACCCACAAAAGACTTTGATTTAATTATATATAAGAAAAGCTTAAATGGTCTAAATAAATTTAGGGGAATATACAAGGAACAGAGCATTAAGATTTGTGGTGCTTAGGTTCAGTGGCCAAAGTCTGCTTTGATTAGTTCAAACAGTCACATCAATTACCGAACAGGTAGTAAAACTACACATAGGCCTATCTCCAGATTACATATATTATTTCTTAGTACTATGGGCAGAACAGGGGGAAAAAGTATGGAAAAGGAATTTGATAAACATTTGTTTTAGAAACCATGAAGAAACATAAAAGAAATCACAGAGCTAGTGCTTATCTTTGACTACCAAATGGAAAAAACTCACAAGGACAAATGAACTGAGTCTAACCCCAAAATAATATGATGGATTCACCAATTACCACTCTCCTGTACTTTCTCCCTAGCTGCCCTTTATAGAGCAGGGAGAAGCAGACACAGATATAAAAGTAGACTCCAGCCCTGCCATTATTAGCGGAGCCTGGGCTCCGTGAAGGCTGGAAGACAGCTCTATCTGCGACACTAACAAACAAGAAACACTCAAGATACAACTGCAGCTTTTTAAACGTCTGTTTCTGGGCTCCAATTTTCTCATCCATCTGTGTATTCAACATGTTCCATCCCCCTTGGTGTTCTTATCAGGGTGGCATAAGGTCCTGGGAACAGAGGGACTGCACTGCCCTCAGACAGCCTGAGGTCCCGGGGGAGGCTGGCCTCCACACGAGGTCCTGTGGGAAGCACAGGTGGAAGAATAAACCCAGGGACAGATGAATACCTTAGCCAAGCCTATGCTTAAATTGTTCAGCAAACGTGGTGATACCTTAATGAGTCAAGTAACTCCTACTCTTCTCTCAATGTAGGACTACCACCAATTATCTAAAATTAGTTAGAAATTACATCTGAATAAGTTAACTTATAAGTTATTTCGTTCAAATTTAAACTGAATTATTTTAACTGGATTAGGGAAAAGGGGGGCAGTGCCATGTACTTGAATCACATCTAGGGCTCTTGTTAGGAAAGAGGGAGGGAGGGAGGAAGGAAGGAAGGAAGGAAGGAGGGCAGGAAGGAAGGAAGGAAGGAAGGAAGGAAGGAAGGAAGGAAGGAAGGAAGGAGGAGAGGAGGAGGCAGGGAGGGAGGGACACAGATGACGGACAAACTTAAAGGTGAACAAATCCCAAAAAAGCAAGAAACAATGCAGTTCTTGGTAAATATATAAATTATAGATATTTAGAGAACACATCAAGGAAATTTCCTAAAATAAAAAAGATAAAAAGGAAACAGAAGGTATAAGAGAGAATGTGAGAGATATAAAAAATAAATATTAACAATAAGCCTAACTATGAAAAACTACAACTCCAGATATTTCCTCTTAGGTAAAATATTTTAAAATATAAATTATGAATCCTTAAAGAAGAAATGAGGATGTAGTTCTCCTGACTGAGAACCTGGTAGCCCATTTCTAATACCTTTATTTGAAAACAAGTATATTTAGTGACCTGAGCTGTGATATTCAGAACTTGTTCACAGTAGCCAAGAGGGATGCTCTTGATTTCCTTTAAATTCTGCTCACCCCTTTATCCAAAACTCATTAAGCAACTGGCATTTAATAGTGAACAACTATAGTGGTATTATTTTTGTGAGGTTCTTAGAGCAAAGAGGATTTAGTTTTATTCTTTGGAGACAGATTTACAACAGGAATCCATGCAATGCCTGAAAACTAGAATTGAAGACCATTTTTTTCCACTGGTTTCTGCAACTGGCTGCTCTACCACTGAGCCCTAGCCTCAGAACCTTCTTTTTAATACTAAAAAAAATATATTTCTGTGCTGCGTTCTCATTGAGAATATTCATATAATAAAAACTACTTTGTGCTAATATCATTTAAGTGAAAGTATTATTTCTCTCAAGAGCATGTTTGTACTATCATTTCATTGACAAATCAGATTTTGACATTCAGGTGGGTTTGTCATGTTTTGTACAATTGTACCTCGCTCCAGAACCACCAGCTCAAAATCCTTTCCAAGATTCCTACAAGTTGGTCCCACTTCAAATGAAATAAAATATAAAAAAACTCACCAAATGAGTTAGCTGATTAATGAGTAGAAGAAAAAAATCTTTATATATTTATACATACATACACTCCATGCCCTTTTTCCCTTCCCTTCTTGGACAATGCAGGAGGAACTCAGCAGGGTAAGAATGTGTATGAGTGGAAGGGCAAAGAGGCCCACAGTGAGGTGTCAGAGCCAAAGAAGGGTGAAGGGGACTACCCTGGGATGTCAGAGCTCAGGCAGGACAGAAGGGATAGTGACACTCTCATCAATAATAGGGAAGGTGTAGCACAATGACCAGCACAGAATATGTAGAATAACAGGGCAGGGATTTTTACCCGATTTGTTCAATACCGTAGCCCCAGTGCCTAGAAGACGGTCATATAATAAATTTTGAACTATATTTGATAAATTGATAAATATCAAGACTCTAGTTTGTAATTCGAGTGATATTGATAAAAGTTAAAAGGAATTAGAAAAGACCAAGAGGGTAAATGAGTAAAAAGAAAACGAGAAAATAGAATGGTTCTAAAAGTCAAAGTAAAAGAAGACTTCAAGATGTGTCAATCAAACTGAGCACATGAAATTTCTCACTCTTTCCACAGATCACTGTGAGTACCAATATTGATATATGAAAACTTAAAAAAATAACATCGGTAGACTAAAACTTTGGCAAATTTGAGAAGATATAAAACAAATGTGATCACACTGACAATAAGACAACAGAGAGAAACACTAAAAATAACCTTCACGATACATCAACACAGTTCATTGTTAGACAACTATTCTCCACGAGTCTCATTTCTGCCCACCTTGTGTGGGACCAACTGACTGCCTTTGTGTGGAACTATCTCTTCAAGAATAAGAGAAGCAGCAACCAACAGTCATTTGTAGCCATCGAAAAGGGAGTTGGAGGCTTACGATGAACTGTCTTTGAATTCAATTGCTGCTCCTAGAACCCCAACTATCTCAGCCATCATGACAACAACTGAACCCAGTGACCAGACTCATGACCCTTGATAGACTGTTTCAGGTGTTATCAACTCCTCCTTTTCTATCTTACAGGCACCTGGAGCCCCAAACCAATTCTATCCCTGGACAAGGCCTCCAGACACTCCCCCAGAGGAACCTAAACTCCTTGGAGATATTTGCCAGCAGGACATGGGTCATGATTTGGTGCTCTCTGACATAACCTGGTTTTCACTAGAGATGAGATCCTGTTGGGCACCAACTCGGAGCATCATTCAGAAGTTCTGGCAGTGTTGTTATCACTCCTGTGCCTGCAGAGGGAGCTGTGAACCCTCACAATCCATGAGGTCCTTCCCAGGTAAAAGTTCCAGGGATCAAGAGGACAGATTCATGCTCAGTTCCTCTATCAGTTATGGGTATCTAAAGTCTCATAAGTCCCCTGCAGGAGGCTCAATACTGGACGGTGGGTATAGGAGGCAGCACGTACCTTTCTTCAGCATCGACTTAGTACTTTATCTTGGTTAATCAACAATCATTCTTCCAGTGCAGCCCAAATAAAGAGGCCCTGCTAGAAATTGCCCAACAAGCGATGGCCTCTCCACCTCTGGGTCTTCAGAGTCTCACTCAGGACCTCCATGATGCAAGTCTATCAATGGGGGAAGAGAGCCAATCTCCAACCAGAGTAAACCCTGGGGGCTTTGGACCCATCACCTCCATTGGATAGCCATCAGGAACATTCCTTTTGAAAGGCAGCTGTGAGCTGACTTTTAGGTTCTTAAAACTAAATGCCTTAGGAGTCTGGTCTGATATCCCCACTGAAGCACAGACCAATAGGAAGGGTTCACTTAGCCTCACCTGTCAAGTAGAAATAAGATATCCAAGGACCAGAAAACCTGTGAACTTGTAACTTTATGTGATAAACAAACCCCCGGGGAAGAAAAGTTATCCCCAACTCTGGCATCTAAAGCAAACCACCGGTTCACACGGCCCTTAGTTTATAAAAGTCCCTCTAAATTATTTGGGCTTGCTTCAATGATGGTGTGGCTACATAAGCCTGCTATCCACTGGGCTGCTGCACAGGTTCGATCTCAGCACTCACTATGCAGAAGTGACAGTGGACAGCATAAAGCTACTCTCATAGCTCTGTCCTGTATTCGCTTGGTGAACCTTATCACACATCTGATGGCTCTTCAGCTAGTACCCACGTCCGTCCTATCTCAGGATGGTCACATCTGCTGCTTGGAGCAGTCCTAATAGTGCCCTTGATTAAATGTGTATGAGACAAATTAAACAGATTCAGTCTGAGTCTCTGTTAATCTGACCAGGCAGAGTGGTTGAAAGACTTGGCATTGGTGTGAAAGTTCTTCAGGAGCTAAGACAGCACAGAACAAGGGTCAGTGCTGTTGGGAGAGAATGCTCCAGACTCTTATGTTTTGTTGTTTGTTCATTTTTTCTTTTCGTGTCTTGTGAGTTACTAACTCACCATTTTTAATCCAGACTATCTTTTTTAAGGATAGTGTGTAATACAGAGCCAGCAAAAGGCAAGCAGGTTTACTAAAGAAAATGTTGCATTTCAGGGCATTTCCTCCTTGTTATTAAAAATAAAAATTAAAGTTCAAAACTGTGGGCTTCTCTCATGCAACCCACTGGTATCACCTGACCCTCTTCATAGCAATCCCAGGGAAATGGTATGAGAAATGGTAATAGGTGAAGAGTCAGTACATTATTATAAGGTTCATCAAGGCAGATACTGGCCAGAGCTATGGGAGTCTTTAAGCTTTGATTTCTGAGATTGATCCAAAATGTCAATCCTCCTACTACGGCTACTGCTGTGAGTAATAAACTGTCCCTCATCTCTGACTCAGAAATCTCATGTATTCTACCAGTGTCCATGAATTGTACCTAACTAACTTGTTACCAGGGGGATATAATCTGAAATTATTCATAGTTCTTGACAGCAAAGCATCATACATACGCAAAGTAACTTATACTTTTAGGTAAAAGAGAAAGCTGCTATAAAGCCATTTAGTGAAGCTCTAAAAAGGCAAAGAAAGTGATAATAAATTTAATAAAGAATGCATCCTCCCCCTTCTCAAGACTTTCACCTTACTCACAAGTGTCATCTGTATTTGTAAAGCCTGTGTCATGCCATTTCAACTTTATAATTATTTTTAATATGCTCGATGTTACTTTCAGCTATGAAATGAACAAGAGTAAAATTATACAGAGATAAAAAAGCAACAGAAAATTAACCATAAGATACTTCAAAATTTTTTAGAATTAACAAAATACAGTATCTAAAATACTATCTCTTGGGAATGCAGTTATTTTAATATGAATTTTTCTCAGTCTACAACTCCAGTTCATGCTATAAATAATATAGCATTGGAGGATAAATATTATGGAAGTCACATTTCTGAAATTTTTAAGAATACTATGGTTTATAGAAACAGTAAACATGTCAGGAGAATACATATTCAGGCTTGGGGTGGAAAACATATGTCTATGTCAACTTGACTGCTGAAAATGATAGCCGATTTTCTTTCCTTCCAGAAGACAATATCAACTACCCCATAAAGCACCAGACACTTTTGTTCACATCATAAACTACCAAGTCAAAATATGTGCATATGAGTGTCGCCATGGAATGTGTCTCAGTAAATGCCAGTTATCGTCGTCATAAATTTCTAACAGCTCATTATAAACAAAACCCAGGAACAAGATTCAAAATTACATTATTTTAAAGATAGGTCATCATTCATGGTTGATAACTTCTATACACAGCTAAAGTAGGGGGCTACTGCTTAGTAATAGCTTTCACACTCTTAAAAAAAAAGTTCACATACTTAAAGCATTTTCTCAAAACAAAATTAACACTACTGAAATAAATGCCAGATGTTATAACATTTTATCTATAAATATTTCAGCATATATCTCAAAAATATGAGTTCTTCATATTTCTACATCATAGGAACATTATCACACCATTAAAACACGAACAATGATTGCTTAGTATCAAATATCTACTGTGTGCAAACTGTCAAATTCTTTCTATACTTGATTCATTCAAATATGAATCTAAACAAGGTCCAAACATGGCTCTCCAATCTCTCTTAATCCAGATTTCCCCTCCACTTCTTTTTGTTGTTCTCCTTACAATGTATTCGTTAAAGGCAGTAGACTGCTTATCCCATACTATAGACTTTGCTGATCATACCTAATGGTATCATTTGATATATTCTTCTACCACCTGAAATTCTTAGAAACGGGTGGCTTGTGCCAGTTATCCATTTTTTGGCTCCTGGCTATGAATGTACTCTTCCTTACCTACTCCGATTGGAGAGCTGCCCCTATGTTAGGTTTTACCTAGAGAACATGGTGGAAGGACACTGCAAAGGAAGGGGCTTGTCTTCCTGGTTCTAGTGTACTTGTTTCTGGGCAGCACAGTACACAGTGCTCTTCAGCCAAGCCGAGAGGCCAGCACCAACCAGCACCTCCTTGGGTGACTTCCTCAACACATGCCTCTTGGGAGCTTCACAGGTCAATGCTCACAGCGGGGCACCTCACCAGACCAGCTTCCCCCAGCACATGCACCTGGGGAGGCTTTGGAGAGGAGAAGCAGGGAATGCAGTACTCAGGAATGGCTTTCCAGGAAACCCCACCACTAAGCAGACACCTCGGTTTGAACAAACTCTGTTACCCACTAGTAGGTAGTTTGAAGTAACTTCCATGCTGTGGCACCTTCCTGTGAATAACTTTCCCAGCACTCCTAAGAATGGATTTCCTGACAACACAGCATCTCATCAGACTTCCCCACTGTTAAATTAAGTTGAATTGAATTTTGCCTAAAGCTGCACCCATAAGTAGCAAACTGCAACCTAACTTAAGAATATATTCTTGTAACAAGTAGTCTAGTCCCAGGCAGTCACAGGATGCACACGGCTGGCATGTCCAGCGAGGGAAACACAGGACTGTAACCAATCAGGCTCTTTCTCCAGGGCACTTTTTTTTTCCAAAAAAAAAAAAAAAAAAGGAAAACTTCCTTTTTGTATAAACACCACCTGCTCACAGTTGTTGGGTGGAGATCTCTGAAGCTTGGTTTTTGTTTTGTTTTGTTTTGTTTTTGTCCTTGGCATGGGATTAGACACTGTAACAAGGAATAACAAGCAATCTCAATTGATTATCCCCAGCAACACAGGAAGCCAGAGGACATAGGTATCCATACCACACCTCAGTATCCAACAGAATGAATGAAACGAATATCATCCATAATACTAAATATGAAGGTAAATATAAGGCTATGGTTTAGACAAGTGCCCCGTAAAGGCCCCATGATAAAGGCCTGGTCTCCAGCCCATGGCACAATCAGGAGGAACTCTGATCATCTGGGACACGCTCGTGAAGCAGGTATCAGAACCCTGACCCCTCTTCACTCCCCCCTTGCTTTCCAGCCACCATGCAGTGAGCCACTTGCTCCTCCATGTGTCTCCCACCAAGTGGTGCTGCCTCACCTCAGGCCCAAGGCAATGGGGCCAACTGTTATGGGCTGAAACCTCCAAAACTGAGCAAAATAAACCTTTCCTCTTTATAAGCTGATTATCTCAAATATTTTGTTACAGTAACAGAAAGCTAGCTAAAACATATAATGGTTAATATTATACTTCAAGTCACACATATAATTTAAAATTTTCAAGTATGAAAAGAATATACACGGGGACTAGAACTACCCAAAAAGTAAAAAGGAAGAAAATAAAGACAAAACAAATGAAATATCACAATAAAACGTCTAGAGAAGAAATAAGGGGTTAAACAAGAAATCATGGGGCTGGGGATGTGGCTCAAGTGGTAGCGCGCTTGCCTGGCATGCGTGCGGCCCGGGTTCGATCCTCAGCACCACATACAAACAAAGATGTTGTGTCCGCTGAAAACTAGAAAAATAAATCTTTTTTTAAAAAAAATATTAAAAAAAAGAAATCATGCTTATCACCAAGAGCGTGTCATATAACAGAAAAAAAAATAGGTGAACTGGATCTTATCAAAATTAAAATTTTTGCTCTGTGAAAGTCTTTCCAAGAGTATGAAAAGATAAGCTAAAGACTGGAAGAAAGTATGTGAAAATCATATACCTGATAAACCTATACTCCAGATAGAGGCCCTTTATCTTTCAAAAGTCAAAGTAATAATAATAATAATAAAATAAATACAATTACAAAATGGCAAAAACATGTGTATACGTTTTACCAGAGGGCACATGGGTGGCAAATAAGCACATGAAGATATTCCTCATGAGCTATTAGGGAAATGCAAATTAAAACTACAATATCATTATACCCCTCACAGAACGTTTAAAATGAAAATAGTGGCAATATCAAATGATACAGACGGTGCAGAAAAACTGGATCAACACCTCATTGAGTAGAAAAGCCACTATGGAGAAGAGCAAAGCAATTTCTATTAAAAAAAAAATATGCAACTAACATATAACCCAGAAAGTACAGTTCTGGGCACTTATCCCAGAGAAATGAAGACACATTCTCACAAAATCTAGTACAAGAATGTTTACCGCAGCTTTAGTTATATAGCCTCAAACTGGAAGCAACCCAAATATCATTTCTGGGGTGAAGGGCTTAACATCTACTTGTTCCTACCATGCAATGCTACACAGAAATGAGAAGAAAGGACTAGTGTGCCCTGGACAACTTGAATGGATGCCAAGGGGGTTAACTCTGAATGAATAAAGAAAACCAAAGGGTTACATATTATAAGGTTCCATCTATACAACACTTGAAATAAAATGTCAGAGGCAGAGGGCAGGCCAGTGAATGCCAGGTATCCAGGATGGAGGGTAAAGAAAACAGGTGAGGCCAGGAAGGGGAGGGCAGGGAGACTGCTGTTCTGGGACAGCTCTGCACTTGAACTTGGAGGAGCCAACACAAACAGGCACACATGGATGAAGCCACGCTGAACACAAAATGAGAACCCAGCTGTATGCTAGTAACAGACAGACAGCTGAAACCTAGACATCCAGCAGGTTTGAAACTATAAAAATAGAAAAAGATAAGTAAAAAAGAAAACAATAGCCAATAGGTAGCTAATGCAGTGACATTGACGTTGACCTTGTCACAACAAGCTTCTTAAAGTTCTGGATTTCAGGATATACTCTCTCAACTGGGCACCATCCCTTAAAAACAGGATATTAGAAAATATATGCCAAGGAGCAGGTAATAGTGACATTTCCATAACCCTTACAATGCCTCCCAGGGTTTGGGACCAATATTACGCCCTCAAGTACTGTTAACTGATTGATTGATGGGAAGTACTCCTAGAATTTCCCAGTAATGTGGACCTCTAGGCGATGGCTGTATCAGGTCAGCTTGCTGAAACATTTATCACCGGCCTCTGCCAGAGTTTCAAGTAAGATTGAGTGCCAGCATATACCTTTCCTTCAGAAACATATAAACAGAGAGTAAGCATTTTATTCTCATTTAAATACATTCATTTAAAAGAAGATATTTTGATGCAAAAATTATTAAACCCTTACAGTACAAACAAAATATTCCCTAAAACTTGAAATTACCTTTCTGTTTTACAGCTGTTTTTATTTTTTCCCCTAGTTAGGGTGGGTCTTTCCAAGAAGCAGTTAAATATTATAATGCTGCTGTCCTACCTCAGTTAACTTGTTCTCAATAGTCCAAGGCATCATTATATCAGATAATAATTAATATTCAGTTTTGCCCTTTTTATTGATACTCATTTCCATGAAGTATTAAAATGCTACTAAAAAATTCTTATTTCAACACTTTGTCATTCTAAATGGTGATACAACACTCAGGATACCATTTTAAAGCAAATTTTACAGAAGATTACATTCACTTTATAAGTACACATTATCTTGATTCAAGTACTCACCAATTTTCTTACAGTAATAAAATTCACTTACAAATAAGTACAAAATACAAAATAGAAGACTTGAAATTTTATGTTCTTGTCAAGAATGGAATTATAGTCTTTAAAAGCCAGTTCTAAAAAGGATGACTAATATTATTTTAAGAACTGGGAGCAAGAAACTCTCTGTAACCACAAAACACATGAAAAAATATCAGTTGGAGAATAAAAGCTCAAAAGAAATAGATTATTTGGGGTGAAGGGAACTTTCTAAAATGACCACCTTCTCCCACAAAGTAAAATTCCCAAACTGAGTAAATGTTCCTTAACTAGAAAATGTAACTGAGGTAACCAGTGTGTGTCCAGCTGGCTCACCCTGGTTGTTCCATTAAGAGTGAAACACAGGTGAGACGGCTCTGCTTGACTCTCACCCCACCTGCCCACTGACAAATCATTTAATAATCACCAGAGAGTAAGAAGCTAACATCGAGGGCTCTGACCCCAGGGATGTAAAGATGGCGGTGGGGAGAAGAGACTAAATTTGGTTCTGATAATATGAAATTTTGATACCACCTCTACCCCAGGCCTCCAGTGCGGAAACCTTTCTTCTCTTTCTTTCCCATCTCTCTCCCAGCACCCTGCACAGAAGTGTGCACTCAGCAAATGATGAATAAATGCTTGTTAACTAGAATAGCCAAGAACAAGGCCACAATATTCCATGACTCCTTCGCTTTCATAAAAGGATTCTATTAGCTGCCATGTCATGGCCCCATGGTTCACTGAAACTCAATTACAATGAACTACTTTACAAAAATGTCTCATTTTAACAAGCCCATCTCTCCTGTTCTCCATAAAACAGAGCACTTTTTGCAGGTTGAATTTTTCATTCTCTAGTATTTCTGAATTTTTCTAGGGTACTAGCATATATACATGTTTCTAAAGTAAATGAGCACTCAAAAATGTCATATTTCCTCAGGACCAATAAATCGAGTTTTTAAAAACTAGTAAATCAGTTTAGAAGTTCTAGTTTAAGGTAAATATAGAATTTTTTTTTTGCCTCATCTCAAAAGCAAACCATGTGATTTAGATATGAGGTGTCCCCCAAAACCTCATGTGTTAGACAATGCAAGAAAGTTTAGGGGTGAAATGACTGGGTTACAAGAGTTTAAATGCAGTCAGTGTGTTAATCCCCTGATAGGGACTAACTGTAGGAAGGTAGGGTGTGGTTGGAGGAAGGGGGTTCCTGGGGGCGTAACTCTGGGATATATATTTTGTCTTTGTTGAGTGGAGCTCTCTCTCTCTGCTTCCTGGTGCTTGTGCCCTGGTGCTTCAGTCTGCCACACATTTCTGCCATGATGTTCTGCCTCACCTTGAGCCCGGGGAAAGGAGCCAACCATCTATGGACCGAGAACTCTGAAACCGAGACCCCCAAACAAACTTTTGCTCCTCTAATTATTCTTGTCAAGTCCTTTAGCCACAGCAGCAAAAAAGCTGACTAAAACAGCGGGCACTGCCTGAAATATCTTGTTTCCAACTTTTACAAGAGACCAACTACAGAGCTCAGGGGTACTTCACATAAGTCCTATTCAGAGATTAAATTGTATGGAGACTGATGGAAATAACCAACCTCAAACCAAAAGAAAAAATATTTAAAAAGTCACTGATGTGCATTTCAAAGGACAGGGAGATGGCCAAACCTGAACCAAGAGGGCCACCAGTCCACACAGGCTCTCCATTCCCCTCTATACTATTTATCTGTCATCACCTCTTCCCCCTTAACCCTTCCCATTGTTACATTTGCCTTATAACCTTACTACCCGCTTCCCAGCTAAAACTGAACCATCAGACAACTTCCACAGATTTACAAACACACCCACCACTCCACCATCTCCATGTCCACCTGCTGCACTCTCCTTCCCATGCAGGTAAATGATTTATCCTCCTAAAGCACAACAGTCCTCTTGTGCCTCATCCCTTCCCCTCCTGCACTGCATAGATCCCGTCATTCCTGCGGTCCACCTCTCTCTTCTCCTAAGTGACCAGTTTCTGGTTTCTGCTGGATCATTCCCATCAGCACACACAAGGCTATTAATTCTACATGCTTCAAAACACAACACACACACAGATTACTACTTGGGCTGCCTCCCCATTTATTTCTGTGCTCTGTTATAACAAGATGTCTCAAAAAAAAATTCTTGAGAATTTTAGTCTCATTTTTCCCCCCTCAATCACTAATATCCCTTTCTCTTTAAATCCACCACAGTCAGACCTTGACTCCACCCAGTGAACACAAGCAGCAAGAACTCCACATTGCTGAACCTCCTGAGACTTTATCTCCCTTCACCCAGGAGCAGGATTTCACTCTGATCATTCCCTCCTCCCTGGAAGCACTTCCTTATCTGTATCCAAAACTTCACAATCCCCTAGTCTTCCTCTGCCTCAATGGTGAGCCCTCCACGATTTATTTGGTTGCTTCCTCCTATTTTTCTCAGGCTCTTACTCAGAGAAGCCCATGACTCAGTGAATTTTCTTTAATAGATCAACTAGGCCCTCAAATAATAGCTCAGTTTTCAAAAAAAAATTAAAAAAACATTCCAGCTAAGACTCAAAAAGTCTGTATTTATTAAAATATTTGAGTGTTTTTCATTGCTTTGGTTACAGCTGCACCTACACACTAGCAAACAAATAACCTTAATGACCTCCAGTTCTTCTTAGGGGCAGGAAACAGTGCTTCTGTTAAATACTCCAGAACATAACTCTATTCAAATAATTATGCTGATCAATTACTCCTCTCTCTTGACTTTGGAATGCCTAGATACCATTCATTGTTTTATCAACCAATGCTCAGCATAGAACCTGGTATACATTAAGAGCTTAAAAAAAAAAAAGTTTTCCTTCAAATTGAATTCATAGGAAGCACATGAAAGAAACAAACAAGAAACCATCAATGTTTAAGGTTACATCAAGTTTTCCTGAGAAAGAACATTTTTACCAAGGAACTTCAGAAAATTAAGTAACTTTTAATAACTTAGCGAAAAAAATTAACTACTATAGAAATTGACTTGAAAAATATAGACCTAGAAGGCCAACCAAGGGATGGAACCTTCACTGAATATTAATATTAGAGGTTTACATAGTCCGTGGCCCCACTGTGTACACTGTGAAATGATGTGAGTGACCAAGACAAGGGTTCACCATGTCATGTGATGGCCCATCCTCCTGTCTGAACATTTTACATTTAAAACAGTTACAGTATTACTATTTTAAAATAATTATCAGATGCAAATCCAAAAATAAAGAATACTTTAAAAATGTAAGAGGATCATTTGCCGCATTTTTTTTTTTTAACTGGCAAACTTTCTGGAGTTGAGCAAACATTAGTGGATTGAACAGGTCAATAATGGGTACCTAGAGTAATGGATATACTTTAAAACCTGAGCTGTTTGTTCTGGCTGATAAATTAGACAGCTGCTCTGAATTACATTTCATGCTGTTTTCACAAACAGCTAATTTCCTGCTCCAGAATTAAAACTACTTCATCACCTTTTCTTTATCTTTCAAGAAAGATATCAAATTGACTTGCTTGTACTTAGTCTTAGGCATATCCACAAATATTCTTCCCTCTTCAAAATACTGCCAACTATGGTATTAACTCCATATTTAGTACAAAATTATATTATACAGATTCATCATTATTACAACATGGGGCACTTTAAAATTGCGATCTCCCCTTTTGCAAGTTTTCTTAAACTCATATATTCTTCATTTCCATATTTTCATGGATCATAATATATTTCTAAGTTCGGGGGGTGGGGAGGCTCGGAATCACCAAGTTGTAATAGTCGTTTTGATTGCAAAATCCCATTTACATTTTTACCTCCAACCCCTACCAATCAGCATTATGCAAATTGCAACATAACTGAATGCAGCATAAAACCTCAATTCTTTCTAATAAAAATTTAAAGAAAAATACTTTAATTTAAAATTTCATTTTTAAGAACAAGATTATTCCACTTTAACTTAATAAAAAGGAACTATTTCTAAAGTGATTTCAAAAATACATATTTGTATATATGGAGTATCAGTATAATATCCCTAAATTAACATCAAATTCAAGAAATAGGTAACTATCCAGATTCTATTTCCTCAACGAGTTGAGCAAGTTCATGTTCCTGGATTTGTTTGTTAATAAATAACCAATTAGATTTATGCAAGGCTCTTTTTTTAAGCAACATTTTATAGTAATGAAAATTCTGACTATAAAAGATAAATGGTAAGCTGGTATTTACCCTTGTGGTTGTGACAGCCTATTAAAATAATTTATCCTCCTGCAATTTAAGTTTCATTTCTGTGTTCCTTAGTTAAGTAGGTAACAAAATGCAAACTGGATTCCACACAAATATATATAAATACTCACTGGAGGTTCCAAATAAAAATATTTTCATTGCAAATCACTCTCATTCCTCTCCATATAGCCTGTAGTAGCAGTAGAAAAGTACTTACTCTCTTTCCCTATAAGGTATCATAAAGCTTCACATTATAAAAAATAAGATTTTACTTTGAATCTCAAAATCACCGGAAATCTCCAGCCATATACACAACCTCTATCATGCCTTTTCTTTAATAATACATCTCTGCATACAATTTCAGAGACTCTGATGGCTCTTTTCAGTATTATATTTCAAAGGGTTTGACACTTTTCACATTCTCTTACTATTCTTAAAAAGGCTTATTCAAAGAATCAGTGAGAAATGCCAAGATATTCTGCTATATCTGTAATTATATTAAAATAAATGTCCACTTTTTCACAAACACACCCAACTCTTATCAACATCTTGGCCACCGTTTAACCATTTAGGGTTAGGGTTAGTAGAAGCCATGAGTGATGTATGACTCATTCAGATCATCAAGCCTGAATTCCTAAGGTAACAACCCCTCTCTATTCTGTCAGATTTCTTGCCTTCACTGCCCTTCTCTTCAGCACCCACACCCAAACTCTCCAGAACCCCAGAGCCTCTCAGGACCAGAACAGAGACCTGCACTTCACCAGCCAGCACAATCCTCTGTACCGCTGTGCACAAGCAATCCAGTGTCCCAGGCTCCTGGGTTAGAAATCAGTACAGCTGAATCTATCCACTCATTCAGTACAGTCAACTCATGAGTCTCCAAAAAGAGGTCACGAAGACCATGCTAGAGGTACAAACAGGAAAAGTCTAGAAAGAAAGAATATCGACAGGGGAATGTGCAGAGAAAACCCTAGAGAACAGCAGTGCCAAATCCGAATTTCGATGACCCTTTCAATCTCAAACTAAGGTTGTGACATCCTGAGCACAGGCAAGAACTACAGTCAGCATAAACCAGAACAGAACTGAAGCCCTCTGAGCGCAGCTGGACTCTGCTAAGGCCTCCTTAAACAGCCCTCACACACCGAGATCATCATTTTCTTTAAAGCCAGGAAATCTACTCTCCAGGGCTGAAAAAAATGGTCATAGAGAGGCAAGTTGGAGGTGGGAAGGTAAAAGCTTTGTAAGAGACTCTCCACCACCATTCCTTTGGCTAGGAAAAAAAACCCTGCCAGGAACAGAAAACTATGAAACCCTGAGTACAGGAATAACTTGGCCTATTTTGTCATCCCTTGGAAACTTGTCTGTGAAGAGACCATGGTCATTCTACAGCATGTCATTCAGCTCTGTAGGAGATCATGTTTTAATAATCCTGTTTTTCTTTTTTAAACTAACTGTATAAACGGGAACTCTCAAGAAAAAAAAATAATCAACTTAAAAATTGTGGCATGTGCAAAGTATCAGATCGGCTGCCTAGCATTCAAGCTCACATAAAGATTGAATACACCTGAAATTACATGTGTAGGATAGTAATGGTTACAGCCCACAAGAATTATTTGCATCATTCTACCATGAGTTTGACAGTGTTACTGTAAGAAAAAAGGAGAATTACTTTTCAACCTTCAGTGAAAATTTACCCTGCTATCACTATGTGGGATTCTGACATTATGGGAAAGAAGAACAGCTCTTCTGAAAATTAGTTCTATTTTAAAAGCTCATGTTAAGATACTGAACAAAGATAAAAGAAATTAAAGTAATTTTCAAAGAAAAAACTGTCAGTATATCCCAAGCTTCTTCAAGAATGTTCAGATTTCAGTTTCACATTATAATTAGCTTTCACAATTGAGAGTTACAATTGCTCATGCACAATGACTAAGTGAAGGAAAGAAAACTTAAAACATTGCAATAAAGCCTATGATTTATTGGGCAAGTAGAACTTCAATACATAAAATGAGACCCAAAGAAGAAAAATGAGTTGGAATACATAACAATCAATAGGATTTAGAACACATGTATATAAAAGGACACCTCCTTTTTCCTTTTTAGCAGTACTGGAGATCATACTCATAGTCTTACACATGCTAGGCAAGTGCTTTATCACTGAGCCACACCACCAGCCCAGACCACCACTTCTAATGTTACACTTGGAGGCTAGGGATGCTTCTTGCCCTGCTTCCAACGTATTACCACTACCATTCTGGAGTTCTAAACTCAGACTTCCTGCCAACAGTTCAGATGCTAGGAGCACTACCTGATTTCCAGGAGAACTTACTGTTTATAGCTAATCCGCATAGCAGCTTTACCTTTTACAAAGGTAAATTAGACCTCTCCAAGATTAACAATTCACCATTAACTTTTTTTTTTATTAATCCAAGCAAGTATGTTATCCTCTGCTATACACAAAAGCCAAAAAGTTTATTTAAAACTCACAATAACAGCATTCAACAAATTATAAAATGTTCATGACCCATGATTCTTGACCTTATTTTATTATAAAGTTGAACAAAGTATTTAGTGCATAATTACCATGCAACCCTATAATGAAGATTTTGCATTGGGTTTCTGTTTTCAAACACTGTCTAATATCATTAAAAACAGAGTGAACATATTAATATATTGGTATAAGTAACTGACAGACTTCTAAATTTGAAAAAAAAAAACAGTCTATTCACCAAAGATTCTGGGATAAGGTAGAGCTAAAAAAGAAAAATAGCATATGCTGGTTGAGACAAAAATACAACTAGGTTAGAAATAACATTGAGAATATATAAATAGATATGTCTGTATAGATAGAGATATACATGTATATCTTCAGTATATTTATATACAGTAGACCCCTTATCTGTGGTGGATGTATTCCAATATCCCCATGGGTGTTTGAAACTGGATATTACTGAATCCTAAATTACTGTGATACTGCAATAGTGTCTGATTACTGGAATGGCTAAAGTAAACAGGTGGGTAGCATATACAACATGGATACTATGGACTTCTGAAACCATGAGCCCCAAAATAAACTTTTCCTCCAATTGTTCTTTTGGTCACAGCAGTTAAAAATGTAACTAAAATAAAAATTGGTAATGAGAAACAGGGTTATTATGACTAACCTGACCATGTGATTTAGAAGCTTTTAGATCTTTTTGAAATTTGTGGAAGAAATTTTGGGAATTTTAGTGTTACAAGCTGGAAAAGCTTTAGATTGTTTTAAGTGGAGGTTAATGGACAATTCTGGTGTAATGTCAAAAGAACAGAACGCTAATAGAACTGTGGACAATAAAGACTGGGATTATGAAGTTTCAGAGAAGGAGGACTCTTCTAGAAACTGGACCAGAGACCACTCAAGTTACATTGTGGCTAAGAAGTGAAGAAGTTGTCTACATTTGATGCTATGAGCAGAAGGCTGACCCTTCTGGGATGTATATTAGGACCTGAATGTTTTTGTTAGTCATGGAATTAACTTGATAGTCTATTACAAAACAAATGCTATTTATTTAGCATATTACAAACTGCAGCATGAACTGAATATTTCAATTAACTGTGTACTTACATACTACTCAAACAGATGCTACCTAATGAAGTTATTCTTTAACTAGAATTATACTGTATACAGACATTCTTCTGAGTTATGAATTATTTTTTAAAAATGTGATAAAGAAAATTTAATAGCTATTGTTTTTAAAACTCTTTTAGATAGACAATCACCATCTCTATCACACTTTCCAGTTCAAATGTGTTTCTATTATGTCTAAAATCCTATTCTAGTCCCGTTTCCACTAAATCATCTCCAGCTTATCCACAATTCAATCACAATCTTGATTCAGTAGCCTTCCGGTCCTTGTCATGTACTACCTAAATTAGATAATCTAAAGATATGTATTCTCTTTCCTAGCCTTCATTTCTTTTTGTAAACTGGCTCTCAGCATGTATCCATAAGAGGTCTCCCCTGATCATCCCAACTCTGCCTCCTCTAGAAAAAAGCACAGAAGGTAATTTGATAACTCCAAGAGAGAAACTTAATTCATCATGTTGTTGAGATTCTGCAAGAACACTATTCTACTAAAACTACCTTTAAAGTAAGAAAAGGCAAATTATCTATTTTAAAAACAATGAAAGGAACAGGCTGAAAATACACAATATATCATTCTCACACATAATACTTAACTTTACATGCCCAACTAAAGGAATACTTTTAATTCTTACATATTTAATTGTGTTTAATAATCATAAGTAATATTGACTGTTATAGTTTGGATATGAAATATACCACAAAACTTCCTGTTTTAATACAGAAATATTCAGAGGTAAAATGATTGGATTATGAAAGCTACAACCTCACCAGTCCATACAAGTTTGAATGGACTACCTGGGTGCTAACTGTAGACAGGTGGGCATGTCTGGAGGAGGTGGGTCCCTGGGGATGTGCCCTGGAAGGGGACATGTTCCCTGCAGCCATACCCTTACTGTATGATATTCCACCTCACCTTTGGCTCAGATCAAAGAAGTCAACCCACCATGGTGTAAACTTCTGAAATCATGAGCCAAAATAAATCTATCCTCTTTTAAATTATTGTTGCCACGTATTTGGGTCACAGTGACACAAAGCTGAGTAACACATTAAAAATTAAATATTCTGTTATTGTACTATCTCACGACTCTGATAAACTGGGACTTCTACAAAGTATCGACAATATTTCTGTGTAACCAAAATAGAAGTCAAAGGTCTAGGAATTAAGAAAATCACACATGCAATTTCTTAAAATAGTTATAATGCTTTCATTTACTACCTATATTTGCTATTTTCCTATTTTCTTTCATTTACTCCTATTTTGATAGAATTCTAACAACTATTTGATTTGTCAAATAATAGTACATTAAAAGCAACTTTGAAGGCTGAGAGTGTGACTCAGTGGTAGAATGCTTTCCTAGCATGTATGAAGCCCTAGGTTTCATTCCCAGCTGAGCAAAAAAATAAATAAAACAAGTACCTGGAAGGTTTGGGCTAGGTACTATCCAGCAAAAGACAAAAAGAACCGTACACAAAATTTGTGCTCTAGTTAGACCCTGTTTCTTACAGGGATACAGAGTAGGAATTAGGAAGCTACTTTATGCTAAGGTTGAACAAATAAGTACACATAATGTAGATAATGAAAACGAGGTTTCTCACAGTCAGAAAAAGTACACATATTGAAACCGAGAAGGCAAAAATGAACACTGTGGTCCTGGATTGCAATCCAAGATACCAGCATGAAGTCATGGATATACACACACACACACACATACACACACATACACACACACACCTGTTGCTTCCTGACTATAGCCACTGAGAGGACTTTCAAACAATTAAAACCACATTAGCAATGAGCTCAGGCCTCCAGATCAGGACTTCAGAATACTATTATCTAACAAAAAGGACCAAGGTTTCTCCAAGAGGCTGATTCCAAGGCTGGAACAGAAAAGATGAGCCTAGAGCAGCCCTTGATTTCACAGATTAGGAATGATCAAAAAGAATAGCAGGGGCTGGGGTTGTGGCTCAGTGGCAGAGTGCTCACCTAACATGTGTGAGGCCTGGGTTTGATCCTCAGCACCCCATAAAAATAAATAAAATAAACTAAAGGTATTGTGTCCAACTACAACTAAAAAATAAATATTAAGAAAAAAAGAATAGGAATATGTGAATAGGGTCCAGGAACAATGTTTGAACTTTTAATGTTCAAACAATTTAAGCAACAAAATCAGTGTTGGGTTAGAATCCATAAAATATCCACAAATATGACACAAATTGATTAGTCAGACATAATAAATGGAAAATGGGCAGCTTTTTCTTATGAAAGAATTCCAGTTAATAAATGCAAAAGAGGGAAAATCACCGCAAAAGAGGGAAAATCACCGTTAGAATATCAGAGTGATAACTGCTATAGACAAAAACCCACTCACCAACAGATCCAAAAATCAAGGTTTTTGAGAAGAAACAACATATGCACATAATTTCAAAGTAGCTACCTGAAGATAACTGCAAAGGAAGAAAACAGGAACTTTATATTGGAAATCCCTGGGAGATGTCACCACCAAATCCAATGTTTACATAAAATGCTAAGCCACACTATTACACTGGTGGTCCCCAACAAACCACATCCCTGATAACCAACCCAGTATGAACATGACCAAATGCACCTGTCCATCAACACTTTGTATCCTCAACTGGATGGGGGGACATTATTTCTGTAGAATTCCTGCCCCAAAACGCACTACCTAATCCTAATCATGAAAAAAAACATCAGACAACCCCAACCCTGAGGGTCATTCTACAAAATAACTTAACAGCACTCCTCAAAAGCACCCAGGTCATGGAAGGCTTGGAAAGATGAAAGAGCCATAAACAGTGAAATATAAAGTGTGACCCTGGATTAGATCCTAGAACAGAAAACAGGTATTACATGAGAACTGAACTGTTTATAGTTTAGTAAATAGATTTGTACTGTTATCTTTCAGTTTGTGATCAGGTAACATGTCAACACTAGCGGAAGCTAGGTGTTAGGTATAAGGGAACTCTGACAATTTTTGCAACTCTTCTATTCTGAACTCTGGACAATTTTTTTCAACTATTCCCTCAAAAAAAAATTAAATGTGGATGCGATTTTAAAAGAGAAGATATTCAATAATAGTAATTTCACCATGGACAAAACACAATTGAATAGAATGCACCCACTGTACAAAACTGAATGAAATTATGTACAATGTTTAGATAAAATGCTAAGCCACACTATTATACTGGTGGTCCTCAACAAACCACATCCCTGATAACCAAGCCCTTGTACATCTGGCTCCAAGCGTAGTCCTGTGGAACTTCAGCAAGCAGGAGTTGAGCAGGAAGCTAAGAAGTGCTCCCACTCTCCCGGCATACACCTGATTAGAGTCCTTGGTAAAGGACTCCAAGCACCACACTGGAGAGGCCCAGTGGAGATGCCCAGCCAGGCCGACCAGGCATTCCAGATGAGGCACCTTACACAAAAAGAAAGAAGACACCTCCGACATTCCAGCCCCCAAAACACGGCAACTGAAGCACAAGAATGAGGCACTGAGACAGTCCAGATTGCAGAATCCTGAAGAAAATCATCGTCATTTGTCACTACATTAATAGGTGATTGCAAACTACAGGAAAGAGTGAGCTATCCTGTGATGGATTAAATGTGTTAGAAGTTCTCCAAAGTACAAGTATGAAGACTCGAATTGGGTGTCAACATACTTTATAAATAAACATATGAAAAACTGTGGTATGTATGTGTAATAAGAATTGTAATGCAAAAAACCCAAAGTACACATATAAAGGCATGAACTGGCATGAACACACTCTATATACAAAGATATGAAAAATTATACTCTATATGTGTAATAAGAACTGTGATGTATTCCGCTGTCGTGTATCTAAAAAAAATAAAATCAATAAAACTAAAAGAAAAAAAAAGAAGTTCTGCTTCATAAGAAAGTTGAAAACATATGCTTATACAGAACCCTCTTGTCATATACCCCTCAAAATGCTAGAGAAAACAGCATAAATAAGTATATGAGAATGCTTTCTAAGAACACAGTGGGTCTCACAAGAGGAAAAGCCCCAAGATCATGTGCAGTGGCAGGCAGAGGTCAGTACCTGAAAACCAGAATAGCCAACGGAGGCGTGGAGGAAAGTCCAGCCAAAGGCTGGACATGATGAGCTTGGGTTTTCTACCAACACAAGGTCAAAGCTCATGAGTCAATTTCATTGAATGACCTCATTCTCCAAATACACCAAGAGGAACATAGAGCACAGAAGACGCACAGGAGGATGAGAACTTGCGTCACTGCCCTCCAGGGCAAACAAGAACACAGGTCAGCTAAAGTACCACTCAGTAAGTGACGCTTCCTCATGACCCGCAATCTACCATTTTGCCAAATTTTCTTACCTCTCCTCGTCTTTAGACTCAGAAATTCTTTCTCTTACACTTAAAGAACAAACTTGCAGATATCAAAAGAAACAAACACAAACAAACCTATAAGCTGGAGAAAAAAAAAAACACAACAAACTATGTCCTTAACCATTGCACCTGGATTCTAGGAATTTCTGAGACATTATTGCCTATAGAAGATGGTCCAAAAATTTTAATGTAAATGCCCAGATGCCCATTTAAATTTTAATTTCAGATAAATGATATCTTTAGTATAAATATAGAATATTTGCTGAATATTTTTATTTGCTACAACTGGTCTTACCAAAGTAGTAATACAGAGTCTCTGCTCCTAGAGGGACAAAATATCGTGAATTTCTCAGTCCTATTGCTCTTACCACCTAAGCATACACTGATCCAGCATCTGTATGTCCACTATGACCAGAGCTTTGGTGGCAGACTGTGATCTTTATATGTTTTAGCACATTTGCAGACCTCCAAAGTGTCCTCCATCAGAGAGCCTGGCCAATGACAGGAACACAGTGAACAATTGCATCAGGAAGGTTCCATACAGGTTCAGTAGGTCACTCTCTGGAGAAAACCTATCAGCAAGTATCAAGACCACATTGCTAGCTGGGATTCAGGAGCTAGAGCCATATTTGTGAGGCCTCAGGATAAGGAGAAAGTAAAAGGCAAAGTAAATGCCTAGATCCAGAGAAACGGGACTCCTGGGACTATGGGGGAGGAAGAGGTCAAAAAGTGGGCACTGAACCACATCATCTAAGGCAAGAATATTCTGGACACTCTGGCCAGGACTGGAACATTCAGACCTGACCACAAGCTCAATCACAGTGACTCCAAGCCTTGGTACTTGTCCAGAGCCCCGAAAAGTCACCCTGTGGCCAATTTTGTCCATGGTCCCCAAAATACCCACCCCATCCAACTTCCTGTTGCTGACTTCAATTTATTTGCATGACAGTGTGCCCTATCCCAGACCCAGATGAACATTTACTGGTCTAAGCCAGTCAAGACACCATGACTGCATGTGGCTGGAGTCTAGGAAGGGCCACGTGACCCAGCTCTGGCCAACGTGATATAAAACAAGTCAATCACACAGATCTTATGGAAAAGGGATAAACCAGGCTGGCATGTCCTTTTTTAAATTCCCTCATGCTTTTCTCCTACTTAAAATGTGTCCTTCAAGCCTCCAGTTGCAATGACCATCTGTGAGATCAGAATCAGAGGACACAGCCAACCCCAAGGGACTGAGCTCCTCACACACAGAGCTGCCCCCCATCAAGAGCATTCACCAGCCACACCAGCTATCAACCACTGCCTCCAGACTTACCGCTGGAGAAAACTAACTCCTTAGCCTTCCATGAAATCAGTATTTCTACTATTTAAATCCAATACACTCCCCAACAGTGTTAACACTTCCCAACAGAGGATCATGGTGGTCTCAGTGAGCAAGATGAGACCAAGTTTAAATTGGTCTGAGAAAAGAGGTACAGATGTTGGAAACAAACATTCTTCAAATAAGAGAAATAAAACATTGTTGGCACGTACCAGAGATACACATAAAAAAAAATCAGTCTGCCAATAAACTAGCTGTGTGACATTGGGTAAGACAGTTAATCTCTCTACACCTACATATTCTCAACTCTAGAACAGAAGTAGCAATACATTCCTCTTAAGCATGACCGTAAAAATAAACTAACACATAAAAAACTCTTGGACTAGCTCCTCATATACCACATATGATCAGTAAATACTAACAAATCATCTTAAATATGCAAATATAAATATGTAAAAGTTAGTAACAGTTTATGCAGCTCAAACATGACTCTGCACAAGTGAACAGAAAACTCAGAGAACACACCACAGCTCTCTCTCAAGCGCTCCTGTCTCAGCCTGGTGGCGCCTGTGCCTGTTAATAACTGCAGCAGCAGCAGCTCTAACTCTTCAATACCATAAAATGACTCAATTTCACAGGAAGACTGACTAAACATGAGCTATTTACACTTCAAACAATGGTGGAAGGGCAAAAGTGTAATGTCAGATTTTTATCTCAAGTATTGTTCCTACCTGGCAAGTGGAAACAATGACTCGTTTCTGAACAGTGATAGAAAGGTTAGATTTATGATAGACTTCAAGTATACACTACCGCCATATACAGAGCCCCTCCACAGTGATCCAATGTCACAGCTAAGGCACACTTCAACAGGATCACCAGTTTCCATGAAAGTCATTAGCATGAGCTGTTCTGCACACACATGTGGGCTCTCTTTACTTGTGATTTTTTAAATCAACAGAAACGATTACAGGCACATTCCAACAGATCCACTGAAACCCATAACACTAATTCAGGTGAGCCTTCAAGAGGCAAGAGAGACCTTTCAGAAAACAACTGTCCCTATGATAATAGTATTTGGATCCAGACAGCAGAAATTAAAGAAAACTATTTTATAGTTTTAAATAAAACTATAAAAGTTTCCAACAGTCTTCTCATACCCAAACTACTGGTTTTGAAAATGACTATGGAGCTTTGGGTACCAAACACCTGCAAGTTCCCATTATCCTCTCATTTTCCCCAGTCCTTCTCCCCCCCCCCAAGACCCTATGTCAACATTCCTCGTTTTGCATCTCTACCCACCTCAGCTTCTATTACTCTCGAATTCTTGGATACCTCTCCAGCACCAAATGCATTCTACCCTTTCTCCAAATTTCAGTTATAATGTAAAAATGTTAAATGTAAAGGAATGGAGAAACTTGTCAGCAGGCAAGTGTGTATGTGTGTGTGGGGGGGAGTTCATTTCTATAGTTAGAAGAGAATACTCAGCACACGGAGAATTAACACACATAAAACTATATAATTGTTGCCTAACTGTAACAACATTATTGACTCCTGTATGCATTTCCCTGTGTTAGCAAGCAGGTGAGGAAATACAAACACAAATCCAGAAGGCCCTGGGGGTTCATTTACCTTCTCCCCTGCCTCCACTTCTGGACCTTTTCCAGGACCAGCTCAGCAGATCAGAGCTAATGAAAGGACAGGCAGAAATTGGCTACTCAGGAACAAATCCTGGAAGTTCCCAGGGTTACACAGTCACTTGGATGTTCTAGCAACTCTGTGGGGCACTACGGGTGAAATTCCTCCTGGCACCTTGCAGCGCAGCCATGCCTGGCGGTTCTGTTGGGTGAGAACTTGAGGAATCGTGTGCCTTTTGCCACTTCTCTGCTTGCTATTTTTTAATGCAATAAACACTATTTAATAATTGCTTCAGTGTCGTGAGGCATGTGAGTTCCTGCCCTGGTTTGCTTACTGTCATGAAAGGCCCTATGCTGCTTTTAGAGATGTATTTTCGCTTTTAACACTCAGCCTGTGATAGATTATTTACAGAACAAGAATCCTGAGTTCAAAGGAATTTTAAATGACCTGTTTACTCGTCTTTTAAATTAACAACAAAATCAGCAGCATTTAACTGGTGCTAAAGCAAAATTTTCAAAAAGTTTAAAATCATGACATTCATAAAAAAATAAACACATGCCAGAGATTTTATTCATTAATTAATGAAGGTATTCATCTTACAAATATAAATGTATGTATGTGTGTGCACACATGCACAGGCAAGTAGTATTGCTGAAATCTATTTGCTAGTGGATGCAAAAATGGTGAATCCATTATAAGGAGGGTTCCCAAACTGAGCACCAAGCCACTTAGGCCTCAGTAACCTAACAGAGTACTAAACAAACTACTTCTGGGTTACGTGGACCTAGTTATTTAACAAAAGAACTGTTCAGGCATTGTTAGTGGTCCTACTGGCACCATGGAAGAAATTACAATTACAAATCAATTGAATCCCCACTGGGCAAAATTTGCTTGAAATATTATGAATAAGAATCATTTGCATTACTATTAGTTAACTTCTACTGCTACCCAGTTGCAAAACAGTCTAATTAAAGGCAAACTAGAAGACATACACCCAGATAGTCACTTCAAGGATCCACCTGGCAGACGTGATATTCCAGTAGGAGGATGCCTAGGAATCTCCATTGTTGATTCTTAAGCCTTTGACAATGTTCCTACCTTAGATTATGGCTGGCACTAACCTGAGTAAAGTGGCAGTCACATGAGGTAAGAGTTGGGAAGCAGGGACAACTGCAACCCACAGATATTTTCACAAAGAACTGCAGAGGCTTCACTGCTATTGAGGACATCTGAGAAGGACAATCTGATACTCTCTGCTCCTGGACAAACAATTTGGTTCAACCTTGCTGAAAAGTCATCAAATAACATGTACTAGTAACCCTAGGGGCACATTCTTGATTCTGTGACTCCACCCACAGAAATACACACTCAGTATATAATATGTGGACTAAGACATACAAGTATCACACAATGCTAATTACAGAAAGGTTTTTTAAATATTTTTAGATTATTAACCTTAAATAGTTCTTCCCAGAAGCCTTCAATAAGCCTCCATGTCCTATGTGATTCAGGGTTTCTCCTACGAGGTCTCATCACAGGGTACTCCATTTTCTGACTTGTTTATCCATTTGCCCTCTGAATCCATAATGTCTGCGAGACTGCAAGGATTTAGTCTGATGCCACTTGCCTAACAGGCACTAAATGTTGGTTCAATTAATAAAATAGTATACAGCCTAAATATGTATGTTTCCTCTATAGAGATTAAATAGTTGCAAGAATTAACAAGTGCCTTCCAGGAAGAGGCAATTCTGAATCCACTTTCAGATGGTTTTGATCTATTTGATGACTTACAGGAACCACTAGAAACCCCTGGTTCACCAGAGTGAGGTCAGAGAGCTTTACTGACTTCAGACTTGCAGAAGACTTCAACTGTCTCTTCCCAAAATTAACACCATGGGTTCATTTAATAGAATGATTTCATGCAGAAGAAAGAATGTGACAGTGTGACTCCTCTGACTGAACCACATCCAGAATGTGCTCCTTCAGAGTTTCTTTCATCAAGGAACACTCGTGCACTGAGACCCACACAGGCATGACTTGCAGAACATCACTGGTTAGCATTTTCCCAAAAGAACTCCTCTTGACTATAATACCCAAACTTTATAGAGCGTAAGTATCTCATAGCACAGTATTTCTTTGCTAGTGATTACATAGGAAAACTTTAGATTTACTTCCCCAAAACCCAGTTATAACAAATCAAAATTATGTATGAGAAAGGTCTGCAGTTATATCCCAACCAACTATTGACAGAATATCAAAATTACATGCAGATATTTTAAGAAGCCAACAAGTGGCAACAAAGGGGACGTGTACCTGCGAGGCTGTTCATGCAGAGAAAGGTATGGGCACATAACACTCGGGTGAGCCAGTCTCGGCCACTGTGTATATGTCCTGATGCATTACCACACTATCCATTTCCAAGGACAATAAAGCTCAAAGAAAAACGACTGTGCACTGCTAGTTTAATCCCAGTTCTAGACAATGATAAATACAATCATTAAATGTGGGGGAGTTTTGTTTTGTTCATTTGTGTAGTAAGGTTTTGAAGCAATGTGCAATGAAATCTATAGGTGTAAAAAAGTATGAACAGCTCCATTTCTGGTTTTATTTATTTACTTATTTACTGCTACAGTCAGCTTTTTTGCTGCTGTGACTAAGAGACCTGACAAGAACAATTAGAAGAGAAAACGTTTATTTGGGGGGTCATGGTTTCAGAGGTCTCAGTCCATAGCTAGCTAGCTCCAGTCCTCAGGGCTCAAGGTGAGGCTGAACATCATGGCAGAAGAGTGTGGCAGAGGGAAGCAGCTCACATGGTGATCAGAAAGCAGGAGAGGCTGCACTCACCAGATACAAACTATATACCCCAAAAGCATGCCCCTGATGACCCACCTCCTCCAGCCACACCCTACCTACCTTCAATTACCACTCACTTAATCCCATCATGGGATTAATTCACTGATTGAGTTAAAGCTCTCTTTACCCAATTATTTCTCCTCTAAACTTTCTTGAATTGTCCCACACATGAGCTTTTGGGGGACACCCCATATCTAAGCCATATCACTTATTTACTTGAGTAAGCACTGAAAGCTCTGATTATTTCATCTGAAGGTCTATTTTCTAGGCCTTCCCACTTAGGATTCTCAATATTCTACAGAAGCTACAATTTAAAACAATGAAAAACAGGCCTCCAGGAAGCCTTCCAGGACTGGGTAGCTGATGCCTATCCTGGGAGAGTGGAACCAGGAGACAAAGGAAAGCTGTTGGTATGCCGTCCCATGCCCAGTTTCTGGCACATGTCAGGGAGGCACTCAAATGATTGTTCTACAAATGACTACAACATTTAGCCTGGACAGGGAAGAAAAATGAAAAACTGGTGGAGGTTTTTCAATATTTAAAGAACAAATAAAAGCAAGTGAAGGTCTTCTAAGCTCTGTTAGTTGGAAAATAAAAGAAATGAAGGTAAACGTCACCTTATTTCATATACACATTTTAATAATCCGCTGTCTGTCCAACAAAGGACTATGTTCTCTCTAAAGGACTGAGCTCCTGAAACACATGCCAGCAGAAAAGCCACCAGCCACGCAGAGGAGCACTGACCAAGGCCTCCCAAGGTCCCGGGACCCACTGCCCACACATTTGTACCCAGATTAGAAAGAAACTTCAGGAGCAGGTTTTTCTCTTTGAAAAAAGCAAAATTTTCAGCAGAGAGTGGGCCAAGAATTCAAAAACTTACACATGGCTTAAGAGTCAATCAAAAGCCTAAGTCTGCTAGAAGTCATAAAAATGAAAGAAACTATTCCAGTGTGAAAAATACACATCTTCAAAGACAAAGGTTTGATAAGAGACACAGAACAGTCTCATAATGAAGTCCATTTGCTTGAGCATCTGCTTGCAACCTACAAAGAATAACTCCTTCTGAAGGATTTAACCAAGGAAGGAAAAGCAAGATAAGGGAATTTATTGGATGGGAAGTTAATGCACAAATACACCTTATTTTCCTACAAAATTTCAGAAGACATCTGGTATTAATGTACTAAAATCCAAATTTTCTTTGTGTATGTGTGTAAGAGAGAGAGAGAGAGAGGGAGAAAGCCATAATATTTTAACAATGTGAATATTAAAAGTGTTCTCACAGGTTTACTTGATGTTTTCAATTGTTTCATCTAAGGGAATACCATTCTTGCTGAAAATGCTATGAAGTATCAACTTACAAGATGTTTTTTTAAAAGATTTACGATTATTTTTAGGCTAGCTTTAGAAGCTTTAATTTCTAAAAACATGCATATCAAAAGGCTAATATGGAAAGATTCGGGGAGGGGTGCCAGAGACACCAAATACCACTGAAGCACAGAAAATTGATTCTCCAGACAATGTGAAAAAGATGACTTATAAAGTTAATGAGATATTACTTAAGGCAAGAGAAACAATTTGGCCATTAACCATGAGAATGAACCAAAAATTTTGTCATCAG
Organism: Urocitellus parryii; assembly: GCF_045843805.1. Lineage (NCBI taxonomy): Eukaryota > Metazoa > Chordata > Mammalia > Rodentia > Sciuridae > Urocitellus > Urocitellus parryii. The sequence continues at coordinate 10,376,808 of NC_135533.1, read as the reverse complement.
ATATAATGAAACTAATTAAAAAGTACAAAGAACACTAAAGCAGATACAAAAATAAAATTCAGGCAAAAGTTAGAACTATACCACAGACACACTGAAGGGTAGTTAAGGCATGCAACAAGTCTCCATAAATTATAAATAAATTTCAGGAATAAAAAGGAAGGATATCAAGAGTGATGAGTTATGCACCGAGGAAAACATCAACAAGCATCAGGTTTCCAAGGAATAGTCAAGAGACAGGAAGACCAACTAGGAGGGATCTCCCACTGGGGAGGAGAGTAAACAGGATTAATCTCTGAAACTTTGAAATCCACTTCTCTGTGTCTGGATGATCTTAGAGAGCCTTTGACAACAAGAACACCACAGTCCTTAGGCGGCAGCATTAGCTAGAGGTTTCTTTACCATACCACAAAGAGATGAAAGTGTCTTTAAAAGTCAACAACAACAAAACCTGCAAGTTTTCAATATTTCACAGCAGGCATATGAGACTTCAATTTAAACTACAAAAAAGCCCTGTTGATAACTAGAGGAAACATATCATCAGAAAACCCTGTTTTAGTTCTACCTTCAATACCTTCTTACAGAGCTGTCCTTGAACAAGGAATATTCTTTTCCTTGTCTGCAAACTTCCTTCCAAAGTTATGAGGCGATCAGCTGCTCCTTGCTCATATAAATTTTAAAAAATTTTGACCAATTATATCATGAAACAAAATATAAATCAAATATGTCCAATAAAAATCTACCATCTAAATTGTGATATGCTAGATATGTAAACAACACACTGAAGTTTGAGGTTTAGTACCAAAACAATGCAAACCTTAACATTAGTGGCTGTGTATGTTAATTTATAAATCAAAATAACACTTTCACTATATTAGGTTAAAAGAAATATAAAATTATTTTTAACCCTTTTAGTGAGCCTACTGGGAAATTCTGACTTGCATATGAAATTATATTTCTCTTATATTGGACAACCTGCTATACACTAAACTCTTTCACAGAACTAATGCTCGTATCTTAAATGTTCCCCAAAGACCCACATGCCAAGATTGGTCACCAGCCTGTGGCACTACTGGGAGGCAGAGGGACCTTACAAAGTGAGGCCTAGCAAAAGGAAGTGAGGCTATTTTGGAACCCAGTCCTTTCTGCCGTCTCTTGGCTTACTGACTGCCATAAGGTGAGCATTCACCATGCACCGTGCCACCCACACCTAACCTAGTGAGGATCACAACTCAGCAATAGAATGCACCCTGGATGATGAGTGGTTAAACTTCATGATCCAATAGTTGACTGGGAGCTGGTGCTGGCTATTGCTGAGCAGCATTATGACACAGTATCAGACAGAACAGTGGCCCTTGAAAGATTGACATTCAAAGTGTAGCCAAGTGCAGGGGCAGAGTACTTCCAAGCACATGCAATCCCCAGCACTATCAAAAGAAAAAAAAAAAAAAAAAAAAAAGCCAAGTACAGCTGAATTGTGTCCCCCCCGCAAGCGAAGGTATGTTGAAGTCTTAGGTCCCAAAACTCCAGAATGAAAAAATACGGCCTCTAAAGCGATGAAGTAAAATGGGGTCATTCGATTGGGTCCTAATCCAGTATTACTGATATTTTTCAAAGAACAGGAGATAAGGACCAACAAGATACCCAAGATGTGAGGATACAGGGAAAGAGTCATCATTACCAGACAAGGAGAGAGACCCACAGGGGCCAGTCCCCAGTCTGTAGTAATGTGCTACCTCTGCCCCAGCACCCGATACATTGTTCCAAATACTTGAAAACTTTCCAGTAACAGAATGCAGATTTTGTTTTTACACATAGGCTACATTAAACTGCAAATTCAGTTTCTTAGTCACACTAGCCTTTTTTCAGATGTTCAATAGTGACATGTACCAAGTGGCTGCCATGTTGTATAGCACTGATCTAGAGAAGAGACAAAACCTGAAATTTCTAACAAATGTGCTCAATTGGTTAGGAAGTGTGACCAAAAAAATATGTGTTTCTACTATTGAAGCATTTTGAGTCATTAGTTTAAAAAACTAAATATGAAAGCATTGGACTCAAATCTACCCTTATACCATTTTTACTATGATTTAGTGAGCAGAGATTAAAGAAAGAAGTTAACAGTTCGGGACAACCTGCTGTGCATATGAATGTCGTCCTCACCAAGAGTTCCTGAAAGGTTAGTCTGTTGTGGCACAATACAGAGAACTGATGGAGATGACCAGCACAGGTTGACCAACTATCAAATCTCCAGGTACAGATGACCTGAGGATTCCCAAGTCAGCCACTGTCAATACCATTCCTTAGACTTCACTATGCCTTTTGTGGATTTAATCAGACACTTTTAATAGAACCTAAGTGTCAGCATAAATACTATATTGGATAAAATATTCCCATATTCATTCTACTTAGCGATAAGGCACCAAAGAAGAGTGTTGTGTCCACAACTAAGAATTCTGTGACTCTATAAAGTTCCATATGCATGGAAGAAAATTGTAGAATTCAGGTAATAGGAAGAGTCATTCTGTTAGACTTACCTAAATACTCTTTTACCTAACTAGACTGAACACATTTACTCAAATAAGTAGCTATCTCTTTTGAGAATTTAGCATAGAAATTAGGGATTTCAGAATTCAATAATCAGTATATTAAAATTAATCTAGTACAGAGTTCTAATAAGAGTTCTTTACATTTGAATAGGCCTCTATTTCTTCAACTTGCTTTTTATACTTTATAATATCTTAATTTTCCCAAGAGCTTAATGTTTAATGTTAGGGCTTAATGAAAATACTCCTATTTTGCACAGATAAAATATTCCTATTTTACATAGATAAATTAAGGCTCAAACTAATTAAGCATGCCAAGGACACAAAACTAGTGAACAGAATGGATAAAACTTAAACCTGATCAGTTTCCTAGTTCCAAACTTTCCTACAGGAGTTAGCTGTTGAAACATTAGAACTATGCCCAGTACACAATACCATGTAAATGTTAGTTATTACAAAAATCTGTAATATAATTATGTTGACTTGATCAAGTGCACAGTAATAATACTTAAAATGGTAACTAAATTCAGAATAAACCTCTATACTGGTAATTCAATTCAGAAGAAACAACTCCCAAGAGCATGATGGTCACAGGAATCTTTTTAAAATTTAAATATATACTTTTTGCAAAGAAATGCAGAGTGATCAATAAAAAAGCATACTCGCATAAAATTTATTTATGAAGACCAAATTATGTGGAGAAAATAAAAATAATTTCTGAGTAAAAAATTGTTTTAAGAGTGATATAATAAAAAGATAGCAATTTTCTATCTGTGTACTATCAGATCAATTTAAGAGTGATGCAAAAGCTTCATTTAATATGTCAACAATGTCAAGGGGGATTAAAAATGTGAGGAGCAACTATGCTAAATTAAAAAACTGAATCAAATGCACAGATAGTCCTCATTGCAAATAAGCAACTGGCAAAATTACTTTTGGAATGAAGAAATTTAAATATGGAGTATTATATAAGATGAAACTTGATAAGTGGAATAAAGCAACTTACAACGTACAATGTCCCCATTTAGATTAAAAATACTAAGTATATATTTATAAATGGCAAATGTCTAAAAGGATATAAATATAAATATATACAAACTAATTTCCACATACATGGTGATCTTTGAGGGACTAGAATAGGGTATTTTTATTTCATTTTAATTTATGTGTGCTAACTTTCCAGAATGCATTTGCTATATGATAGCAAGGGTGTGGTTCCACAAGGGTCCACTGGAGTTTAAGGATAGGTCCACAGATGGCACTATTGGGAAGTGTTAGCCACCTTTAAGAAGTGGCTTAGTAAGGCACTCAGGTCAGTGGGGTAAGCCCTGGGAAGAGACTGAGGACCCCAGTCTCTCTGTGCTCCTTGATCAAGACTTGATTATTTGCTCCTACATGCACTCCTAACATAAAGTACCACCATCAGCCACCCTCAGCAGAATCTAAACCAGGGCTGCCATTAATCTTGGATTTTGAACCCCTAAACCTGTATGCTAAATAGACCACCATAAAAAAAGGTGGCTTATGTTAATATAGTGACAAAAGCTGACTAATACAGCATATTTTACCTTGAAAAATAAATTTAAAAATTAAATATATTGATTTTGTATATTATTCCTCAACAAAGCTGATTTTTTTTAAGTAGCTGTTTAAACTACAAATTAAAACCTCTATCTACTGTGTGTCTTAAAAAAGAGTTTGTGTCAATAAGCACATCTGAAAGTAAGGATCCCAAGGAAGATGTGAGTACCTCCAACTAAAAGGTACATACAGCACAGTTATGCAAACTAGTCTACATAGCCTATTGCTCCTAGGCTGCATGCCTGTACAGTGATGTCACTGTGCTGATTCAAACATAAAAGGGTAAAAGGACTAGGCAATGGCCAGTTTCGGCTCTTTTGTAGACTTAGGGAACTACCCTCATATGTGAGCTCTGCTGTTAGGCAGCACATGACTACTTGGTTAGCAAAGCAGAACCACGGCATTAATGATACAATCTGAGATTTGTTGTATATAAAAGTCTGGTTTTTATAGAATATTGTTCCAAAGGAGGAAGACACAGGAACTTTTAAAACCTGTCTCCTTCCCTCTCTTCTTCTCCATCCTCCACGTTCAGATTTTACCCTCACTGCTCCACCATATTCTCCCCAAATCTCCAACTGCGCTCTCCGGCCTGATCAGGTCTTCTCTTCCCTCACAGCCGCCATGTGTGTGCTGTGCGAAGGCCTCCATGCCGAGATGCAGCAGCAAGCTCTCCCTCAAGGACGGCCCATCACCTGCAAGGCTCTTCCGATTTCCCCATGTCTCTTTTGAAAACTAAGTTGTCTTCAATCCACCATTTCTTTGCCTCCTGCAGCCTGTCCTCATGTCCATCTCTTGAGACCCTGCAATTTTTATGTGGGCTACGAAACACAAAATTCAATATCCAACTAGATGTATCTTGGTTTGCTCCTGAGTCTCCAAACTGACTGGTGCATAGCACTCTCTGTTGACAGTTGCTCTTGATAATGCAACATACCATTTCACACAGCCATTTCATTTCTAGAAGTTTATCCTGATATACTCGAAAACTATTATGATCAAAAATATACACCTATATTTTTGTGTATAAATTATAGCACCTATTCATGATTAAAATGCTAGAAAAATAGAAGAAACTTACCTCAACATTGTAAAGGCTTTATATGACAAACCCAAGGCTAGCATTATACTGAATGGAGAAAAACTGAAAGCATTTCCTCTAAAAATATGAATAAGAAAAGGTCCCCACTTCCACCACTCCTATTCAATAGTCTAGAAACTCCAGCCAGAACAATCGTGCAGGAGAAGGAAATTAAAGGGACACAAATAGGAAAAGAAGAACTCAAATTAGCTCTCTCTGCTGACAGACCTGATCCTATATTTAGAAGACCCTAAAAACTCCAATAGAAGGCTTCTAGAGCTGACAAATGAATTCAGCAAAGTGGCAGGATACAAGATCAACACTCATAAATCAATTGTATTCCTATACTCCAATAATGAATCTGCTGAAAAAAGAATTAGAACACTATCCCATTCATAACAACCTCAAAAAAGAAAATAAAATACATGGAAATCAATCTAAAAACGGAATTGAAGGATCTCTACAATAAAAACTATAGAACACTAAAGAAAAATTGAAGATGACCTTGGAAGATAGAAAGACCTCCCTTATTGCTGGATAGGCACAATTAATATTGTCAAGCTGGCCATACCACCAAAAGTTCTATACAGATTCAACACAATCCCCATCAAAACACCAATGATATTCTTTACAGAACTAGAAAAAGTAACGCTACATTCATGTGGGAAAATAAGAGACCCAGAATAGCCTAAGCAATTCTTAGCAAGAAGAGTGAAGATGGAAGCATCACAATGCTGTGCCTCCAAGTGTACTACAGAACTAGAGTACCAAAGTGCATCTTACCGGCCCCAAAACAGATACGAAGACCAATGGAATATAATAGAAGTCACAGAGATAAGCCACATAGATACACTTATCTTATACTAGACAAAGGTGACAAAAACACACATTGGAATAAGATAGACTTTTGAACAAATGGTGCTGAGAAAACTGGAAATCCATAACGGAGGAATGAAATATGATCCCTATCTGCACAAAAGTCAACTCCACGTGGATCAAAGACCTGAGAATAAGACCAGAAACTCTCCAAGTGCTAGAAGATGCAGAGCCAACACTCCAGCATGTCAACACAGGAACCAACTTCCTTAACAGGACGTCTAAAGCACAAGAAATAAAATTATAAATAAATAAATAAATGGGATGGCATCAAATCAAAAACCTTCACAGCAAAGGCATGAAGAGAGCCTATAGAAGGGCAAAAGACCTTTCTCACCTGCTCCTCAGTTAGGGCATTAATATTCAGAGATACAAAGAACTCAAAAAACTTAACACCAAAAAAACCTAATCAATAAACGGGAAAAAGAACTAAACAGACCCTCCTCCATACAGCCAGGCATGGTGACGCATGCTTGTAATCCCAGTGTCTCCAGAGGCTGAGGCAGGAGGATCATGAGTTCAAAGCCAGCCGCAGCAAAAGCGAGGCACTAAGCAACTCAGTGAGACCCCGTCTCTACATAAACAGGAGTAGGGATGTGACTTGGTGGTCAAGTGCCCCCAAGATCAACCCTCGGTACCAAAAAAAAAAAAAAAAAGAAAGAAAATATAAATGGTTAAATATTTTTAAAAATGTTCAACATCTCTAGCAATTAGAGAAATGCAAATCAAAACGACATTGAGATTTCATTTCACTCCAGTCAGAATGGCAATTATCAAGAGTATAAATAATGATAAGCGTTCATGAGGACGTGGGGGAAAAGGTACACTCATACATTGTTGGTGAGACTGCAAATTATGACCACCACTCTGAAAAGCAGTATGGAGATTGCTCAAAAAACTAGGGCGGGGCCGAGGTTGTAGCTCAGTGGCAGATTGCTCAACTTGCATGTGGAAGGCACCTGGTTCAATCCTCAGCACCACATAAAAAATTTTAAAAAGGTATTATGTCCATATACAACTAAAAAAAAAAAAAACTAGGAATGGAACCACCATATAACCCAGCTGTCCCAGTAAATATCCAAAGAATTTTAAATCAGCATAGTATAGTGATGAAGGCACATCAATGTTTATAGCAGTACAATTCACAAGAGCCAAAGTATGGAAACAACCTAGGTGCCCTTCAACAGACGAATGGATAAAGAAAATGTGGTGTGTGTACACAATGGAGTATTACTCAGCCATAAATAAGAATGACATTATGGCATTTGCCAGTAAATGGATGAATCTGGAGATTATCATGTTAAGTGAAATAAGCCAGTCCCACAAAATGGAAGTATGAATGTTTTCTCTGATATGTGGAAACCGATCCAAAATAAAGTGGAGGGGGAGGGGGGAAAGAAAGAAAAAAATGGGACAGGGAATTTCATCAAAATAGAGGAAAGACCTTAGAGTAGATGAAGGAGATTGAAGAGGAAGGAAGGAAGGAAGGAAGGAAGGAAGGACAGGAAAAGAAGAGAATGGTGGAATGATCTCATTGAACTTTCAAATGTACACACAGGAATATAGCACAGAGAATCCCAGTATCAAGGATATCCACCAGAGACTAATGTAAAAACAAAAACACTACAAATAAATTGTAGAAAGATCAGTAGAGGAGACGGAGAGGAGCAGGAAGAGGAAGGAAGTGCTGGGGACTGAATTAGACCAAATCGTATCCCATGCTTTTGTGATAGGTCAAAATGTAGCCTAATGATTTATATAACTAAAATAAATAAATAAAAATAAAAGTGTTTTTAAAATATGCATTGTAGATTGAAAACAGTAAAGACTAGAAATAACATAAATGTCTATTAAGAAAGACTAGCTAGCTAATTTGAGTCTACATTGCATATGTGGTTTTAAAAAACCACAGATCTTGAGATAATTTTACATATGGACCACAACAAAATAGTGGAAAAGTTGTAGAAAAGGACATAAACTAGGTCTTATTACAAACTTTTAATCATCTACATATACATGCACACAGTTTAAAACACAATTTATGTGAATGTGTGCTAGGGCTTAACCAAGAGCTTCACACATGTTAAGTATATGCTCTACCACTGACATTCATATAACTTTTTAGGTCAATAATCTCTGGTAAATAGAACGGATTTTTTATTTTAGAAACCCTTCTATTTTATTTGGGGAAAAAATGAACACATACAGCATTCAAAGTAAAAAAAAATCCACATATTTTAACTTATTGCCCCCAAAATAGTTACTTAGAAAACAATTTATAATATGAATTCACTTTGAAATGAGTAACAATGGTTATGTCCAGAACAGAGTACAGAAAAAATCCACACTGTAGTTCACAAAACAAAAAAGTTCTTTTAAGAATACCATCTTTCTCTAAAATAGTGATCAACCTCCAGAACTATATTTGTCCACAATATCTTTCCTGGCAACTTTTCAAAACTCTGGAGAATCAGCTTTATTGTTGGATTGCCCAGTATACTAAATACAAGTTACAGATAAAATAATGCCAACAAATTCACAGAATTTATGAATACAACTTTTCTGCTAGATAAGTTTTAAATGTCTCCTTGATGAAGGGAATTCCTCTAATGAAGTTAACCTCAGATATTTTTTTACTTTGAATGCTGTATGTGCTCATTTTTTCCCCAAAGCATGACCAGGCATGATACTGGTCCCTCACAGTAAGTGTTCTGTTTTAAAATATCTTCTACATATCTACAGTCAACATCAATATGCCTGGGGCCTTTGTTTCAAGGCCAAAGCTAGAGGTGAGACAGGAATCTACATCATTTCACAAGCAAGAACAGGAAGAAAACTCTGAAAACAGCCCAAGGAAGCCCTGGGTTCTGTCTCCAGGAATCTGAACTTGACACAGGGTATCTTGGTCCCCTACAGGCCTAGCTCCAAATGTGGAGCTTACAAATGTTCTGACGTAAGGGGTCAAGGCCTTCTCTAAGCCTCTGATTAAAAAAGAAGCAGAGCTCTCGGTCCTCATGTTACTCCAAATGTTTTCCATCTCAGCCCTGATCCGAGATTCCACCACCTTTGTTTTCCCTCTAGACCTACTGCTGCATGTAACAGCTTATAGCTACAGAAGGGAAGTGCTTAACAAGTACCTAGTCTTTGGACAATAATCCGATGATGCATTTCTATGTGACAGATGAAGAAACTGAGCTATGAGGTACAGGACTACTTAGTGGCCAACTAGTATTTAAACCTGGAGATTCTCATTCCTGAGTATAATCTTTCCTGTGCAGCACTCACCATCTCTTATGATGTATTTCTTCTAACCCAGAAGACATTAGCAAGCTTCAGACAATAGTGCTCTGAGCTTTTAGAATCAATCTCAAGGCCAACAGGCCACCTGTATAAAATGTTTATTTTTGGTACTGCCATTGGTTCTTGCCATTATTGGATAACTGACACTATGGAATCTAATTCACAAGTGTTATTTGTTGATGCCTTTCTTAAGTTTTCAAAAGCTGTTATAGCAATAATTAGACACTCCACCTCTTAACCAAGCAAAAAGACACTGGTTCAGATTCTCATTCTATCACTTAGTGTTTTCCTTCATCAGCAAAGTAAGATATAAAGGTAGAGTCGGGTGTCAAGTAATGTAATATTAAAAGACCATGTTGTTTATGAAACTGAAAAAGTAGAAGTTCTATAAGATGGAAACAATAAAAACTAACTGGCAAAAAATATACATCTAATCTTTCGAAATTATCACAAAGAAATCAATTACTACACACGAGAATGAATGCTACCAATAAAATTCATTCATTCCATCCTCACTTCCACTGAGGTGCAATAACTTAACAGATTAATAAATGATTATATAAGAAATGTCTTAATCTGTTGCTGGGTAAGCTCCAGCACCTTCCCAGTGAATTAGAAATGCACCGTGGACATTGACAATGACTTTCCCTGTGCATGTTCTGCTCGGCTGCAGATGTGTTCCCGCTGCTGTAAGAGGTCTATCAGTTAACTAACTGTACAGGTACACTCACTGGGCTACAGGTAGAGGACCCACAACCTATCAAGTCATTCAGTCTTCATAAGGACTCATATGTATGTTCATTTTTCAGATAAGGAAACTGAGGCCCAAGGGAGGATGAGAAAACTGAGGCCCTGGGATGCAGTGCGAGGAATCAGGCAGCATGAGGCTGCAACCGCTCAGGGTGCCATGGAGTCCCTTTAACCTCTCTCCGGGGAGGGGCACGGGAGCGCGTGAATGGCGAGAAGCAATACAGTACCAGCGGGAAGCAGGGGCTCCAGCGGGGTAAAGACATGCTCCATAGCGGAATACTGGCCTCTGCATTAAAACACAAAAGTGCAGGTTAGAATCCCCCAGGCTTCTAGGGGAGCGCAGCGCCACCGCCCACCCCGCGAGCTGCGGTCTGACCCGCGCAGCGCTGGGGCTGCGCATCGCGGGAGCGCGCGGGCAGGGCGGGGACAGGGCAGGGATGAGGGGAGACGGCAAAGCGGGCGCGCTCTGTGCTCTTCGGGGACTGCCCCTCCCGCCTCCATCCGGGAACCCGGCATCACCCACCGGCCGCCCCCTCCCCACTGCTCCCCCTCCTCCCGCGGCTGCCTCACCTACACAATGGCGGGAGGAGCCCAAGCCTCGGAGCGCTGCTCCTATCGACCGCTCGGCGCGCGGCTGAAGCGCCTGGCGTGCAGCCTCCTTCCGGGAGCGCCGAGCCTCCCGCGCGGCTTCGCGCTAGACCCGCTCCGTGCTTCTGCGCTGCTCTCTACGCCCCACCTCGGCTCAGGGGCTGTCCTGCTGGACGCGAAGCAAGGTATTCCTCGCTCACCAGCAAAGCAGCTCCCCCGCCTCCTCCGCGGCCGCGATCGCTTTGATCTCCCGCGGGCTTCGGCCCCTGCCCTCCGGCCCCGCGCCCCGCCTTCCCGGCGCGTCCTGGAAGAAACCACCTGCCGCGCGCCGCTCCTTCTCCCCAGAAGAAGGGGCCCCGGCCGTGCAGCCCTTTCCAGCGCCGGGCAAGACTCACCTCCGACGAGCCAGCGCCTGCACTCGCACCAGAGCCCGCACCGCCACCCCTCCCGGCGGCGGAGGCCCGGCCTGCACCGGAGGCGGCTGGGCCTGGGCAGTAACGGCGGAAGCGCGCGGGTCTTACAGGTGCTGGGCGTCTCCGCCAGAGTGAAGACCCAAAGAAGGGACCCCAAACCCAACTTTTATACACTAGTATTCTCTCTTAAAACTCTTCAGAAGGACCTATTTAAAGGTGCCAGTCGTGTAGAGATGCGCACGTGTAACACAATTGGGTGCTGTAGCTGCAACACCTGCGAGAACCACAAATCATCAGGGCACGGAAAAGCGGGAGATGGTGACCCAGACTGTAGGCAGGCAATCATAGAAGATATTCTTATGGAAAAAAAAAAAAAAAAACACAGATAAGGAACCTTAAAGAATAAATTTATCTGCCACATTGCAAACGATTCCTTAACAACAAAAATTTAAGTTTATGGAGCAATTATTATGTTCCAGTTACCGTTGAGAGGTTTTATGCTTAATTACTCTAAAATGTAGGCGCGAAGAAAACAAGGACCAAAATTTTTTTACCCTTACATATTCACACTGTAACAGCTGGTGGTATAGAGCAAGCAATCAATGAGTATTGAATGTTCATATTGAAATTGTTTACAATAATATGGGATGCTACTTCTCTGGTTTTTCTTAAAACCGTCTATTCATCAAGCCTCAGCACAAACCAGTCCCCCCCCCCATCTCATCTTGGATTGATTGGCCACATAGCTATAATCACAATCCCAGTTACCTTACTTCACTTAGCACTCCTATTAGATTGCTAGCTTCCTAAGGGCAGGACCCCTGTCTGGTTGGAGGAATAGCATGAACAAAACCAAACAATGCGCTTCTTCCAAAATACAGGTTCATTAAATAATTATGATCTCCACTAATACGTGGTGGGAGGAAACATAAAATTATGGCATATTATACAAGGAATTATTGGAAAAAAATAATCATATGCCCTTGTGGAAAAATGTCAACAACAGAATAAATAGTATAAATGCAAGCAGAAAAATCTCACTTGTATTTTTAAATGTTTTAATGTCCTAAGGAATTGGTAAAGGTAACCTAAGCAGAAGGGATGGAGTAGGTAGAAGGCAATATGTTGAGGGAAATATCACTTGCTATCTCATACTTACATATCTTATTAGTACATATTTTAAATATATTTTTTGTTTCACAAGAATTACACATTTATGGGGTATTACAGTATGATGATTCATGTATACAACGTGTAGTGCTCAGGTCAGGGTAATTGGTATGTCTGTCACTTCAGGCATAACATTTCTTTGTATTTGGAAGATGCAGTCCTCCCTACTAACTCCTTTGAAATATTCAATTAGTATTATCAACCATAGTTATCCTACACTAACAGAATTAGAAGTTACACCTCCATCTGCACCTCAGAACCCACACCTGATTCTCTGCATCCCTCCCTCCCCCAAACCTTTCCCAGGTTCTGCTAATCACTGTTCTATCCTCTACTTCTTAAGAGTTCAACTTTTTGAATTTTCACGTAAGAACATGGTATTTGTCTTCCATGCCTGACTTATTTTACTTAACAGTGCCTCATTCCATCCATGTTGCTGCAAATCACAGAATTTTTTTTCATTATTTTTACAGCTGATAATGGTGCACTGAGTATAGAGAACACATTTTCTTTATCCATTCACTCATCCATAGACACTAGATTGATGCTGTAGCTTGGCTGTTGTAAATGTGAAAGTGCAAATGTCTCTTCAACATTTATCCCCAACAGTGGCATTACTGGATCACATGCTCATTCTATTGTTAGTTTTCTGAGGCACCTCCATCCTGTTTTCCATAATGATCACACTAATTTACATTCCTACAAACAGTGTATGAGGGTTCTCCTTTCTCCGCTTCCTGGCCAAGGTTTGTCTTTTATTTATTTATTTTGTGTCTTTTTGATATTATTTTGAAGATTAGGGATGTTGAGCATTTCCTATACTTGTTGGCCATTGGTATATCCTCTTTCCAGCAGTGTCTGTTCAGGTCATACACCATTATTAAATTGGATTATTTGGTATTTTCTGTTGAGTTGTTTAAGTTCCTTATATATTCCTTATATATTGTTGGATAAATAGTTTGCACATAATTTTCTCCCGTTCTGTAGATTGACTTTTCTGATAGTTTCCTTTGCTGCACAGAAGTTTTTTACTTTAATGTAATTTCATTTGTCTAATTTTACTTGTTGCCTAGGCTTTAGGGTTCATATTCGAAAAAATCTTAACTAGACCAAAGTCCTAGTGTTTCCCCTATATTTTCTTCTAGTCATTTAATAATTTCAGGTCATACATTTAAGTCTGATCCATTTAAAGTTGATTTTTATATACAGTACGAATTAGGGTCTAGTTTCTTTCCTCTGCAGATGAATATTCAATTTTCCCAGAACCATTTATAAAAGAAATTGTCCTTGGATGTTCTTGCTGCCTTTATTAAAAATCAGTTGGCTGTAAATACAAGGAATTGAATTCATCCCATTGGTCTGTGTGTCTGTTTTTATCTGCTATTTTAGTTACTATCACTTTGTAGTATGTTTTGAAATCAGAGATTCTAATGACACAGCTTTGTTCGTTTTTCTCAGATTGCTTGGACAGGTCTTTTGTGGTTCCATATAACTTTTTTTCTATTTCTCTGAAAATTTCCATTGGTATTTTGACAGGAGTTGCATTAGTATGTAGATCACTTTGGGTACTGTGGACAATTCTTCCAACCATGAGTATGGGATGCTCCAACCATTGTCTTTGCCTCAAAACACATACCTATTCTGATCTCAGTCAAAGCCAAGCAGCATTTCAGCCACCTTTAATGTATTTCCACTTGCATATTTCCCTACTGCCTCTGAACCAAGGGACTAAAACTGAAATCACTCATTTCTTCCTCTTCCCAGTGTCTTCACTTCTCTCCTTAGCCTCCTTGTTCCTTTGTACTGCTTGATATTTTTAATTTGCCTTTTTTTTTTTACTCGTTCACAAACTCAGTTTCTGCTTCTTATTCTGTTTGTCACTCCAACCTGTCAAGAAGAAATTCTATCATTTTGTCATTTTCTTTCTATCTCATACTTACATATCTTATTAGTACATATTTTAAATTCTCATTCTTTTAAGATCTAAACTATCATCTCTGAAAAGTTTCCTGAGATTCACTCAAGCCCCTTATAATTAATCTTGTCCTTCTCTGTGATCTTGCTATACTCTTATGCTCCTTTTCATATTCCTTGCTATATTCTAACAGTATTCATTTTAAATGTATGCTACCTTTTGGTCAAAGAATGTATCCCAAGTTCCAGCTTTTACGTGTACATTTCGAGCATCAAGAAAGAAGGTGATGATAAAAAGAAAGGGAAAAAAAGGTGCCTTATAAAAAGTCTATTGCATAAGTGAAACACTCTAGGTCCTAAGGTCATACACCGTCTCTCCACAACATGGTTTTGCCTTCTACCTTTATAGGGAAAAGTAGACAGGCTCAGGGGAGATGATTTACAGTTGGGTGGTTTTGCAGTTAGGGGAAGACACAGTTGACTGAACAGGAAATATTTATGTCTGTATTTAGCTATTTTTAGGAACGTGGATGGATTAACACACACAGGGGTGAACGCATTGCTCCTCCAACACAGTCTTCCAGGGACACAGCTGAGGTTCAATACTGAAAGAGGGTTTATCAAAATACTTTTGCTAAATCAGATAGTATAGGACTTAATCACCTCTCTCTACTAGCTTCAAGGGAGGCTGTAAAATGTAACCTTTTAGAAGTGATATGGCCAGGTAGAAACGGACACTGATACTAAAGAGAATAGTAATTGAGAGCAAACTAGCCAGCTAGCACTTGCCATGCCCAGGTGGCCACATTAATTGCTGACAGTTGCCCTCCTCTACCCTTGCTCCTTCTAATCTAGTCTTCACATGGTGGCCAAAGTTCTCTTTTTAAATTAGGAAACAAATCATGTTTCTGCTTGTTTAAAACTCATCTGCTGATTCTGGAATAAAATGCATAGTGAAAAGGCCCTAAATCAGCTGCTTTTGTCAATCCTGTTCATTTTACACCATTCTTCTCCATACATAGGAATATAAGTCAAACCTGCTTTTTTGTACTTTTGAACCAAACAAGCCCTTTCTACTTTTCTTCTCTCCAAGAACATCTTCCATCCCTAGTTCTTCATGTACTCGACTCATTTTGAGCTCAAATATTGCCTCTTCAAAGAAACCTTCCTTGATTTTCCTATCTAAACTAGCTTCCTTAGTTACTCTCCATCTTAGCATTCTGGTTTTCTTCTTCATACTCTTTTATCTTGGAAGACTTGTTTATTGACTGTCCTCTCTATAACAAATAAGGGATTTTGCCTGATCTCTTCATTTCTGTCTTCTTAGTGCCAAACACTCCGTATATGGTGCAGAGTAATATTTTCTTTCTCTATATTTTTATAAAGGATTATGTGTGAGTGTGTGTGATTTATTAACCATTCAAACATTTATAGCATAAACATAATAGAAATGGGCTGAATAATAATTTACCCTATGGATAATACAAGGTTCACAAAAGAGTTTAGAAACACTTGGCAATCACCACTGGAACTCCCAGCCACCTGGGCCTTATCAGCTTGAAGTCTGTTGCAATAAAAAGCATCAGTGTTTTAGGAGTCAGCAACCTGGCTCTGTAGTATGAAGGAAAACAAACTCATGTCTTATTTAAATAAGTCTCATATTTGTGAAAGAGCAATAAGCTTCCAACTTGCTTAATCCACTCTTGTTTAGTTGTTTTGGTCTTTTCGTGGCAGGAGCAGATGGATCTGTTGTCATATGCCATCTACTCTTAGTCCTAACTAGTACATCCACTAATGGCTGATGGCATATTGACCTAGATGCGGTGGATGCAGTAGAGAAGTTCAAAGTGAAAAGATTTGGGAATATTTGAGGACTAGAATCAACTTTCGTTTTGGGGTATCTATTAGGTATGGGTTGTGACAGATTTGACTCCAAATTTTTTACTTCTCTAACAAAGTAAATAGTAATTTACTAGTATGGGAGAAAACAAGACTTGTTAAGATGATAGCAAATGAATTTTAAATCAATAATATAATGTAAATTTACATCTAAGCCTCACTTGATTTATGGCATTCTGGGTTATGTATTTTTCAATAAATAGATTGCAGAAGTTTGTTGGACCTACAAAAACATTGAATAAAAAAGTGGTGCTGCTTTTTTACAAAGACTAGTACTGTAAGGGTCCGGCGGAGCGTTGGAGAAAGAGACCACACAAGGGACTGGCTTCATGCAATTGGCAAGAGGGAGTTTAATGAACCAGCATGCTGGGGCTCAAGGCTCACTCAGGAAGGGAGAGCAGCCCAGAGCCCAGAGCAGAGGTCAAGCAGAGCTTAAGTACACTTTTTGGAGAGGGCAGGGGGCTTTGCATACATCAGAACAAATCATCATGAGGCATGGGAAAATTGAACAACAACTCTGAGACATGATTAGCACATTCATTGGTGGAAACAGTCTGGGCAGGGGTGATTGGTCACTTCTAAGCGGGGTACACATTCAAACTGATTGGTTTTAGGGCCTCAAGGACTACGTGACATACTACACAGAATCCCAGGTTATTAGACAACCAGTGGAAACAGTGGAAATATTTACTGGGCAGTTCAGGTATTGTCCTAACAACTACAGGGATTACAGGTTCCAGGGGTAGCAGAGGAATCTTAACAATACCTGGTCTTTTACTTTTTAGCCCAGGCCTTACAATTTAGAAGCTTTACAATGCCTGGTCTTTTACACTTTAACTCAGACTTTTGCAGCTTAGAATCAGCTTAGAAATTTTACCTTTACAGTACAGGTCTAAAATTGGATTGCCAGTGACTCCGGTATAACTTTACAGATTTCTAGAGCTCCTTTCTATATGGTTCTGTAGTATTTTGCCCTGCAAGTCCTTGCCACCTTGGCCTCTCCCGATTCTTGTCTTGCTTTATGTCAGTGAGGCCAGCTGTGTGATAACTTGGAAGTGACCTCTAGACAGAATGCAGACATGATCAGGGGCTCCTCTAGATGGTTTTCTTTGTCTCACTGATCATGATTCTTCTCTGTATGTTATTTGATATACATTTTTGCTTCTCTGTTTTCTTATGCAGGAAGATAGGTTTGGTGTCAGATACTTCTGTATGAGAAATAGTAGAAATTCTTTCCAGTAAGTCTGTTACAGAACTAGGGCTTCCCAAGGATGCAGCCACAGAGATCCAGGTTACTTTTTTTTTTTTTTTTTAAACAATTGTGCTAAAGAGATTTTAGGCATTTTTCTCAGAGTAACAGACATGATATATTAGAATAGAAGAAGGAGAAAAGGAGACACTCTCAAGAGAGAAAATGGGTCCTCTCAGAGAGAGAAAGGACTGTGCCTCTCTTGCTTGTGGGTCCCAGGGAAGTTTCCAGAGAGTCCCACCCAGGTCCATCTCTGGGCTTGTGACTGACAGCAAGATGGCATCACACTTACCCCTGCAGAGGGGACATGCATGGATCCAAGGCTGTTCTAAATGGAACCTGTTTTCAGATTTTATTGTTAGGGGGCATTATCCTTATCTCCTGAGTTCTGGAATCTGGTCTGTGTAAGGGTCACTAAAGTGTCCCCCTTCAAGGTAAACTGTTCTAATTGGCAGGGAGGGGCCTTTGAACGCTTACATTTCTCTTGCAAATAACAGTTGTTTCCTGAGGAATGTGGCATTCAACTGACTTAAGCCAGGCAAGTCTGCACCCAAGTTGCTTTTTATAAGAAAGCATGTGAGTGTCAGCAAAGTAGGCCCAAGCTATAGAATCATCCCCTAAACCTCACCTTCCCACTCTCACATCTGTAATAACCCACAAGTCTGAGATGAAACATAAATCCTAAAATGTTCATTGGAAGCTGTGTGTGCAGTCAGGAGTTTTTGACTGTTGGGCCAGACAATCGAATAGGTAATGATCTCATTACTCTCCCGCATAAAAGCCAGCATGACTGGAACCTCTCTTCTGCTCATCTCGCTTTGAAACTCAGCTCTTTCTGGCTTCATATCTTTTTTTGTTAACAATGAAAAGGTTATCCTCTGGAGACAGTTTATTAGGTTAATTCAGCAATTCTTTAATTTGTCCCTGCTATTAAGCAATATTCTGAAAATATTTCTCTCTTCATTTTGATATTTTCAGGATCAGTTTTTACATTTAGTTTCAAGTATGTGTGACTTATTTAGATTCTCTGTTTTCATGGTGGCTACTTGTTAACTGCTTTGATCACTTTAAGCTTATTTTATACACCTTTACAGATTGTTAAATCACATAAATCCCATAAAATCAACAGGAGAAAGAAAGCCTAAAGATTATATCTACTGATTCACATTGTTCTTTCTGTTTGTGGCTACATTTTTTTATTGTATGTAAACAGAAGTTTTGGTGTTTCTTGTGACACTATTGTATGTATTTCAGTGGCAATCCACTGCCTGAATCCCAAGGCATGCCTGTGTCCCAACTGTGCTTTCCCCTTCTAGCTCCCAGCTCTAAGGCCTACGTCCTTAACTGAATCAGAATGCATTCAGTTCCCTTGCTCCTAACTAACTGCAAGTTGGACACTGTTCTAAGCACCTTACTATTCCACTTAATCTTCATGCTATATCAAATTAAGTATTACTGTTTTACAGATAAGAAACAAGTTTAGAGTAATCTCCTAAGAGTTACATATTAGCATGTTATCACACTTTTATTTAACTCTTTGTTTTGCCACAGGTAGCTTTTCACACCCCCTCCCTATTATTAAGCTCAGATATATATTCATACACTTACATAATTAAATTTCTTCAGCATTTCAGTATTTATAGTGGGAGGATAAGTCTTCCACATTAGTTTAGGATGACATGGCTGGAACATGCCTGGAATTCTGAGAGTAGAGTATACATGTGTGTCTATAAGTAGGTGGATGTGAGCAAGGGGGAGAGGTAGAGAAGGCATAGTTCTGTTTTGAATTACAGAGAAAACAGCACTTTTAGTGATGAATTTACACTCCTCCTCTGCTTTGGAACTGCTTTTCCTTTGTAGCCCAACTCCACAGCCTCCCTCTCACAACTCCCAGCCAACCACATGCCAAACTTTTTCACTTGTATTTTCTTAAAAATGTCTCCAAATCATCTACTGCCGCCTCCTCATTTCAAGCCTCTGTTTATACCTCACTGCAACTGGGCCATATCCCGAGAAAATAAGCCCACACTCTGACTTGTCTCCACTTGTCCCACACAGACAGCATAGTGATCCCTCTCAATCACAATGCCATCATGTCATTCCTCTGCCAACTGCCATGGAGTGGTTCCAACTGCTCTTGGGATAAAAGCCAAAATCCTCAGTGTATCTTAGAAGACCTGGCATGTTCTGTTCTTGCCTCACTCTCCAGCCTCACGTACCCCACTCTGACCTTTTTATTCCCAAGTGCACCAAATTCCCTCCCAGACCCTTTTATATATGCTACTCATTCTGCTTATAATACTGTTCCTGGTAAATATAATTAAATAAGTATTCCTGATTTTTATTGTTGTTGTTGTTGTGACAGGTCTATAGCTTCTCATAGACTGCAGGTTCAATGAGGTCAGGAATGAGTCTCGTTCCTGCTCTTAACAAGGAATTTAGACAGTGAACATGCTCAATAAATATTTGTTGAAAGGAAAAGAAATGTTATGAACTTCAAATGTGCTTTTGTTAGAATAAAGTTGAGTATGAACTAGGGTAAATAACTGACCATTTTAATTTTGATAAGAGGAGAAAAATAAATTATTTTCTGTAAAGGAAAGTTTTTGAGAAAAAGAAGATAGGGAGTAGAAGTGAAGATGTATGAGTTTTTACAAGTCCTCTTATTTCAACTCATTTATTAGGGAATGAACAAAATCATTCCAACTTGAGATCCTGAGATAATTTCTTCCAACCACTACAGATACAGCCAACTTGGCTTAGCATGATGGATCATATTTTGGGAACATTATTTTAATAATTGTTACTTAAAATAGCAACATTTTGGAGTAGTTTAAAATGACCACTTTTCTTTTTAGGTTACTTTCGTGCTTTCTTCTTTCCAAAGTAGAGTTTTTACTAAGTATTCTGCTTTTTCCATTACTAAGATTTACGTATATATTCTGGCAGTCTTGTAAAAATTATTGATACTTACAGTAGAGGGCAGCAGAGAAGCACACGTCAAGATGAAATGCTGGCAAGTGTCCAAAGTCCCTCTGCTAGGGACCCTTTGGAATGATGTGTGATTACCTCAATTAGGGTAAGTTTCAGCAGTTTAAGAAGATAAAAGTTCAGAAGATAAAGCGACTATAAAACACTAAAAGATTGAGATTTAGAAAACAAGGAATGTTAAACGTTTTGATCTTGAAAGTATAAATATTAAGTTCGTGAGCAGGAATGCATACCATATCATTGACAATAAAGAAGATTTTGACTTTACTTTCTGTCTTTAAAGATTCACCCTTTGGGGCTGGGGTTGTGGCTCAGCGGTAGAGTGCTCGCCTAGCATGCACGGGGCACTGGGTTCCATCCTCAGCACCACATACATGTAAAATAAAGATATTGTGTCCACCTAAAACTGAAAAGTGAATATTAAAAAAAGATTCACCCTTATTTTTATCAAAAAACACAAAATGATGATTTTTTAACAGATTGTACTCAACTATAATGAACATAAAACCAATCTGGTATAAGATAAACATCTTGATCCTTTCAAAGATCATACTTATAAATTCATTTTTACATTAGGTAGTTCAGTGTTTTATATTTTTTCATTTGCTTGAGTGAACAAAAAGGTCACTGCACTTAAAGAAATATATCCTGTGGTATGGTTGACCTTGCGTTATGAGCCTCTGAAAGTAAGTCGAAGCGGTGAAGCACAGCCAGAGGACTCCAAAGATTCTTCCATTGTTTGAGAAGCAGTTCAGTGCAACATTCAGCTAGGATGGGGCCATCAAGGTAGAATATGTAGGTTCCACTGAGTTTATACAAAGCCCTAAAATCTGCAAAGCTTGACAGATGGAGCCATCATGTTTTTTAAGGTTCCCTGTCACAGGAAGAAGTAGAAAGTTGAAAGGATAGTAACTACACTTGGTTGTACTTATGGGTCAATCAAAGGAAGAGTGGCTCTTAAAGGTAAACTAGCCATCCTATTTAGAGGAAAATCTATTCAAGAGTGATGCCGACCATAGTTCTTAGAAGACTTTGGGAACTTTAGGGACAAGCATAAAAGATTAAATAACTAGATATTGGATTGTTGATGGCATTTGACCAGAGAAGTGTCCCCAAAATTTATGCCAACAAAGGGAGAAATCACTTTCTCTTCTATACTCAAAGTTCAACTTTAATAGCTTCCATAGTGCAGAAGCAGATTTAGGATGCTCAGTTTATTTAGTTAAGGACATAATCAACTGTAGTATACAAATGATTATTAATAACTATCATACAATTAATAATAACAAAAGTTATTTGCATTGATGAAAAAATAATTCCATGCTTTGTAGACTCTAATGCAGATTTTTGTTCTTCACATATTGACACCTTTGACCTTGGAGCATTTGTAATTAATGGTAGGTAACACTCATTTTCAGGCAGAAGTAACATGGTCTTCATGACTTGTGAAAGCACAGCCAGGTTTATACTGCATTGGAAGTTATTGTGCCATAGAAATGAGGCAAGAATGTGTCTAAAAGAAGGCTTAAAAAGAACTTTCAACAAGTATAACATCACAATTCTCAGTGATCGCAGAACATTGTTTCATGATTTCTGGGACATTTTGTTTACCTCAGTGGTACATGAAACAATGGCATGTGTTAAAATTGGTGGTGTCTCATAAGCAGATAAATATAGTATTTTTGTGACCATTTTGAGTGGGAAATCTGAGGCCCAGAAAGACTAAGAATTTTCCAAGGTAACACAAAATAGAATATAGTCTATCTATTATAAGTTGTCTTATTTTCTTATCTCAAAAGAAAAGCTAAAAGTGATTCTTTCACTCCTTAGATCTGTCCTTCTTTCCCAATTATTCACCTGTTCTGTTTTTATCTGTTAGTATAGAAGGAAATGCTTTTTTTTTTTTTTTTTTTTTTGGCTCCAGCACTGGGACATAAACCCAGGGACACTTTACCACCGAGCTACATTCCCAGACCTTTTTATTTATTTTTTATTTTGCGACAGTGTTTTGCTAAGTTGCCCTGACTGGCCTTGAATTTGCCAAGGATGTCCTCAAAGTTGTGATCCTTCTGCCTCCACCTCCCAAGTCACTGGGTGTGCAACCACATCTAATAAATGCATTTTTAAAAAATACCCAGACTGTCCATTTACAATAAAAGAAGTAATAATTATTGTGAAGTTTTGTCTTCTCACACAAAAGAAGCTCTTGAAAAGCTAAGAATTAATGCTGGGCGCAGTGGCAAGAATCTATAATTTCAGCCACTGGGGAGGTTGAGGCAGGAGGGTGGCAAGCTGGAGGCCAGCCCAGGCAACTTAGGGAGGCCCCGTCTCAATGATAAAAAGTGCTGTGGTCAGTGGTAGAGTTCCCTTAGACTCAATTCCCAGTACTGCAAAAAAAGAAGAATTGAAAGGGTTTATTTATCATGAAATTAAAATACTTTGTATAGTTATAGGAAGGTCATAAAACACATCTATTTAAAACCCATGGCAAAGTTTAATGATTAAGCCTGTCTGAAACTTGATTGTCTCTTCATCCTTAAGTGTTCTAGGATTCAAAACCTTTCAATATACAGATATAAGAGAAACAAATGGCTGACTTTATTACAAACATTATACCCTCTTGTGTCAACAATTTCATGTCTCCTTGCTCTCTCAGTAATCTCAGAGTGTGGGATAAAACTTGAAAGTGAATCTACTTAGAGGGCCAACTGGTCCAGAAAACAATCACTGGGCATATTTTGTAGGATCATCTGACAGTTTTAATGTCCAAATGTTGTCAAGCTCTGGATCTGGTTCAAATTCACACTTAACCTTTACCTCTGGCCAAAACAGTTCCATCCACAGTCCTCACTGATCACATCCCAGCAAGGAGGAGTTTGCAAATGCAGTGGCATGTACACCGAGATTTTGTTTGATTCTGCAGAGTGCAAACAGGGAAGGAATTCAATTTGAATGCTGACATTTGTAAGCACCAAAATAGTCTACTCTCTGCTTTAAACAATTTAGGTATCCACTCTTTGAAAAAAACATCTCTTTGGAATTGCAGTGCCATTTGCTTGAGTCAGAGAGGAAGGAACCCAGCTAAAAGAATTCTGAGTGAAGAGGAGGTTAATTTTAAGGGTGAAAAATGATGAAAAAGAAAAGGCAAAAAAAAAAAAATTGGAAATGCTTTCCCCACTATATGTCCTCCATTTCTCAATGCCAATAATGTCTTTCTCTTCATCTTTGGACTTCTCTTACTCTGTGAAATTTCTTGAAAACATGTGTTGGAAAGTACCTCTCCATACAATGGGCCACCAACAACTCGAGAAAGCCAAGTTTAAAATACATTTTTTTGCCAACTCAATTTTAATTGCATCTTGATTTTAGACTTAGAATAGTTGATATTTCTCCAAGGGGTAAAATGAGTAGAAGTTACGAAAAAGCTTCTTTGGATTAAACCTAAGGAAGACGTTTTGACCTGGCATTCTCCAATAGCAAAGTTTTAGCTCCTGTAATTCAGTGTTTTCCAGGAAAAATTGGGCAACTACTTATTAGAGACTGGGTAGAAGGGGTGCCTTTGTGGAATTAGATATTCAAATAGTTTAACCTCAAGAGTTCTCATACCTACCCATTATTTTATAAAACAACAGTGAAAAAAATGTTGACTCTTTATTCAGTAGTAAAATGCAATTAGAACATTATTGTTCCATCCATATAAAAAGCCAGTCTTTGAATGGTCTGGTTAGATAAGATTTCACTTGTCTAATATTGTCTTTGCTTAGTTTAAACTTTGCAGATTTTAAAATGATTCCATTTCTGGACTGAGGATTAGAGGTTAGCCTCAGAGAGAGAATATATATTTCAGCAACCTAAGGAAATACAGGAGTATCAGTGCTCAGAGGATTGAGAAATGCATTCCTTGCTTCAGTTGTCATTCTCCAGTGGGCTGTGAGTGGCTTCACTTAAATGAAAGGGCATGGCCTAACTCCCTGCAGCAGCCTGGTGTTGAGCACATTGCATCTGCTTTATTAAGGTTACTTAAGTTCAGTTAGGGGCTGACATATGGCAGAGCTCCCATTTAAAACTTCAAAATGAAGAGCTTCAAAAGCAAGCTTATCAAGGCTAATAGAATGAACTGCAGTGTCCTTGGTTGGGAAAAAGGTAACTCAGTATGTGACTCACTAACAGCTTGTCACCTCTAGGTCTGGAGTTGAAACTCTTACCAATGGATCATTCCATTGACTAATGAATATGATTTAAAACTATCGAGGAACTCAAATCCAAGACATCATTCATTGACTGGCATTCCAACTTAATGTCTTAAGTATGTTTTATTAAACATACTACTTATGTAGATTAAAATATGGGAGTTGAGTTTAAACTTAGATATAAACCACCTAGCTTATCTAAAGACTGTGAAAATTTCATACCAATTTAATGAGAGGTCATTAAATTGAAATGCAAATTTATCTGTAAGTTTTAATTTGGTATATTCTATCAGTTTGCGTCAGGTCAAGGCATACTTCTAAAAAGACGTCCTGAAAAATAGAATCAATCACTGCCTCTAGATGGAAGAAATGGATTATTTAATCAGATCATTATTTTAACAACAGTCCAAAACATTTCATAATTTAAACATTAACAAAAGGCCACTTTAGGTTATTATACATATAGGAGTTGAAATGCTGGGTCACATGGTAACTCTACATTTAATTGTCTAAGAAACTCTCAAATCATTATCCAAAGCAGCTACCATATTTTCCATTGCACCAACATTGTGTGAGAGCTCTGATTTCTTCACATCCCCAGCAACACTCTTATTGTCTGCTCTTTTTGATTCTAGCCATTCTTGAGAGTGTGAAGTGGTACCTCAGTGCAGCTTTGATTTGCAGTTCCCTGATGGCTAAGAGCATTGAACATCTTTTCATAGCATGTGCTTCTTGGCCATTTTTATATCTTCTTTGGAGAAATGTCTAGACTCCTTTGCCCATTTTAAATTGGTTTGTTTGGAGTTTGGTTGTTGTTAGGAGTTGTAAGTACATTTAAATGAATGAGTAACTTGTCAAATACATGATTAGCAAATATTTTCTCCCACCCTATTGGAAGTCACTTTCCAAGTTTTTATTTTTTTTAATTTTAAGAAATATGTCTTTTTCTATTTCTTCTGATATGAATGAAGAAAATTCAGAACTACAATTTCTGGATAAGTAATTAGCTTACTACTTATTATGACTTTAAAAAATATAATGACCATTCCAATATTGTAGTCAAAAATTTGGGAATGAAAAATTCAGGGCTGGGGACGTGGCTCAAATGGTAGTGCGCTCGCCTGGCATGAATGCAGCCCGGGTTGGATCCTCAGCACCACATACAAACAAAAATGTTGTGTCAGTCGAAAACTAAAAAAAAATAAATTTAAAAATTCTCTCCCTTAAAAAAATATATATCTTTAAATAAGAAAAGAAAAATTCAAACATTTCTAAAGTGCTTTGTGCATTATCTACCCAGCATAGCTTCTGTTCTATTACCCTTCTTCATGGTGCAAATATCTGCACTAGGATGTATAAATTACATGATTCTTTCCAGGTATTTATTTATCTATATTTGGTACTAGGGACTGAACTCAGGGGAACTCAAACACTGAGCCACATGCCCAGTCCTATCTTGTATTTTATTTAGAGACAGGGTTTCACTGAGTTGCTTAGGACCTTGATAAGTTGCTGAGGCTGGCTTTGAATTC
This sequence comes from Urocitellus parryii, assembly GCF_045843805.1. Taxonomy (NCBI): domain Eukaryota; kingdom Metazoa; phylum Chordata; class Mammalia; order Rodentia; family Sciuridae; genus Urocitellus; species Urocitellus parryii. Next base: position 10,350,731 of record NC_135533.1, on the reverse strand, counting down.
ATGATCCTCCTTCTCATCCTCCAGAATCACTGGGATTATAGACATATGCCACTATGCCCAGCTTCTAGATATTTATTTTGGTTTCAAATTCTGTCTTTTCTGTTTGATATTCTTTTTCTTTAATTATTTTTAAAATAAATGACAGCAGAATACATTACAATTCTTATACATATAGAGCACAATTTTTCATATCTCTGGTTGTATATAAAGTATGTTCACACCAATTTTATGTCCATCACATTCCACCATCATTGCTAACCCCCTGCCCCCTCTCTTCCCTTCCCACTCCTCTGCCCTATCTAGAGTTTGTCTATTCCTCCCATGCTCCCCCTCCCTACCCCACTATGAGTCAGTCACCTTATATCAGACAAAACATTCTGCATTTGGATTTTTGAGATTGGCTAACTTCACTTAACATTATCTTCTCCAACTCCATTCATTTACCTGCAAATGCCATGATTTTATTCTTTTTTATTGCTGAGTAATATTCCATTTTGTAATGAACAAATATATGAAAAAATGTTCAACATCTCTAGCAATTAGAGAAATGCAAATAAAAACTACTCTAGGATATCATCTTACTCCAGTCAGAATGGCAGCTATTATGCATACAAACAACAATAAGTTTTGGCAAGGATGTGGAGAAAAAGGTACACTCATAAATTGCTTGTGGACTGCAAATTGGTGCAGCCAATTTGGAAAGCAATATGGAGATTCCTTGGAAAACAGGGAATGGAACCACCATTTGACCCAGCTATCCCACTCCTCGGTCTATTTCCAAAGGACTTAAAAACAATATACTACAGGGACACAGCCACATCAATGTTTATAGCAGCACAATTCACAATAGCTAAACTGTCGAACCAACCTAGATGCCCCTCAGCAGATGAATGGATAAAAATAATGTGGCATATATAGTCAATGATATTCTCTTTTTATTCTAATTTGTTATATATTCGAGCAGAATGCATTATGATTCATGTTACACATATAGAGCACAACTTTTCATATCTCTGGTTGTACACAAAGTATATTCACACTATTTATTTATTTATTTTGATTCTGTTGTAAATGGGGCAGTTTTTCTCATTTCCCTTTCAGAGGATATACAGAAATGCCTTTGATTTATGGCAGTTGATTTTGTATTCTGCTACTTTGCTGAATTTGTTTACTAGTTCAAGAAGTTTTCTGGTGGAACTTTTTGGATCTTCTAGGTAGAATCATAGTTGGCAGATAGGAAAAGAAGAATTCAAATTAGACAAAAGAAATTAAAGGGATACAGATAGTGCTCTCTAATTGCTCTGGCCAGTGTTTCAAGAACTATGTTAAACAGAAGTGGTGAAAGAGGGCATCCCAGTCTTATTCCAGTTTTTAGAGGGAATGAATTACATTTATTGATTTCCGTATGTTGAACCAACCTTGCATCCTGGGATGAACCCATTGATTGTGGTGCGGTATCTTTTTGAGTTTTTGTATTTGACTTGCCAGAATTTTATTGAGAATTTTTACATCTATATTCATTAGAGATATTGGTCTGAAGTTCTCTTTCTTTGATGTGTCTTTTCTTTCTTTGATGTGTCTTTTCTTTCTTTGATTTTGGAATTAGGGCGATATTGGTCTCATAGATTGGGTTTGGAAATGCTCTCTTCTTTTTCTGTTTCTTGAAATAAATTGAAGAGTGTTGGAATTAGTTATTTCTTAAAGGTCTTGTAGAACTCGGCTGTGTATCCATCCAGTCCTGGGCTTTTCTAGGTTGGTAGACTTTTGATGGTGTCTTCTATTTCATCGCTCAAAATTGATCTGTTTAAATTGTGTTTATTATCCTGATTCAGTTAGGCAAATCATATGAAAAATCAGAAATTTGTCAATGCCTTTGATATTTTCTATTTTATTGGACTACAAGTTTTCAAAATAATTTCTAATTATCTTCTGTATTTCTGTAGTGTCTGTTGTGATATTTCCTTTTTCATCACGTATGCTAGTAATTTGAGTTCTCTCTCTCCTCTTGGTAGCATGGCTAACATTTCGTCAATTTTGTTTATTTTTTCAAAGAATAAATTTTTGTTCTGTCAATTTTTTCAGTTGTTTCTTTTTGCTTCAATTTCATTGATTTCAGCTCTAATTTTAATTATTTTCTGTCTTCTGCTTTTGGTGTTGACCTGTTCTTATTTTTCTAGGGCTTTTAGATATAATGTTAAGTCATTTATTTGTTGACTTTCTTCTATTAAGGAATGAATTCCATGCAATGAACTTTCCTCTTAGTACTATCTTCATGGTGTCCCAGAGATTTATATACATTGTATCTGTGTTCTCATTTCACCTCTAAAAATGTTTTAATCTCCTCCTTGATGTCTTTTGTAACCCATTGTTCATTCACTAGCATATTATTTAGTCACCAGATATTGGAGTGGATTTTTTATTTTATCATTGATTTCTAATTTCATTCCATTTTGATGTGATATAAAATTGTAGGGATACTACCCTGCATTCTACTTGCTAAGGGTTGCTTTGTGGCATAGTATATGGTATATTTTAAGAGAAGGATCCATGTGCTGCTGAGAAGTGTATTCATTCATTGAAGGATGAAATATTCTACATATGTCAGTTAAGTATAAGTTATTGACTATATTGAGTTCTATAGTTTCTTCTTCAGCTTTTGTTTGGATAAACTATGCAGTGGTGAAAGAGGTGTGTTAAAGTCACCCAGAATAGTTCTGTTGTTGTCTGTTTGACTCTTGAACTTGAGAAGAGTTTGTTTGATAAACATAGATGCTCCATTATTTGAGGCATATAAATTTACTATTGTTATGTCTTGTTGATGAATGGTTCCCTTAAGCAGTATGAAATATCCTTCTTTATCCCTTTTGAAAAACTTTGGATTGAGGTCTACTTTATTTGATATGAGGTTGTAAACCCCTGCTTGCTTCCACAATTCATGTGAGTGATATGATTTTTCCCAACCTTTTACCTTCAGTCTGTGGATGTCTTTTCCTATGAGATGAGTCTCTTGGAGGCAGTATATTGTTGGGTCTTTTTTTTTTTTTTTTTTTTTTTTTTAAATCCAATCTGCCAGTCTGTCTTTTGATTTGTGAGGTTTGGCCATTAACATTCAGGGTATTATGGAGACCTGATTTGTATTCTCAGCCATTTTTGTTTATATTTGGTATTTAACTTGACTTGGTTTCTCCTTTGATTAGTTTTTCGTTTAGTGTAATACCTTCCTTTGCCAATTTTATTGTTGTTTTCCAATTCTTCTTCATGGAATATTTTGTTGAGGATGTTCTGTAGTGTAGGCTTTTGACTTGTAAATTCTTTTGTTTATCATGAAAGGTTTTTATTTCATCATCAAATCTAAAGCTTAAATTTTCTGGATATAAGATTCTTGGTTGGCACCCATTTTCTTTCAGAGCTTGATATATGTTTTTCTAGGATCTTCTAGCTTTCAGGGTTGAAAAAGCTGCACATAATCCAATTGATTTTCCCCTATATGTAATCTGATTCCTTTCTTTCATGGATTTTAATATTCTCTCTTTATTCTGTATGTTATGCACTTTTAATTATAATGTGCCTTGTTGTGAATCTATTGTGATTTTGTACTTGTGGTGTCCTGTAAGCCTCTTGAATTTGGTTTTCCAATTCATTCTTCATTTTTGTATAATTTTCTGATATTATTTCATTGAATAGATTGCTCATTTCTTTGATCTGAAACTCTATGCTTCCTATATCCCAATAACTCTTAAATTTGGTCTTTTCATGCTACTCCATATTTTTGAATATTCTGCTCCTGGTTTTTTTTACCATGTTCACTGTGTTGTCTACATTCTTTAAGATTTTATATTTTGTCTTCATTGTCTGAGGTCCTGTCTTCCAAGTGGTCCAATCTGTTGGTGATGCTTTCAGTTGAACTTTTAGTTGGTTTATTGTTTCTTTCATTTCAAATATTTCTGTTTTTTTAACCTCTATTTCCCTATTGAAGTAATCTTTTGCTTCCTGTATTTGTTAATGTATGGATCTGAAGCATTACTGTTTTTACCCTATAGGCTTATAGTACCCCTGTAGGGATCCAATACCTCTCCTTTGAGGTGAAGGACAATGCTAATAGATCCCAATATAAACAATATACACCCTAAAAACAAATATTTGCTATTAAGACATTTACAGTTTGGTCACAGTGTACAGAAATGGTGAATTCAATTATTGTCTACAATATACTCAGTAGGTTTGTAAAAGGGTTTACAGTTTCTGATGGTGGATAAAGAACCAGGAGTGAGGAGTAGGACGATATCCTGAGGTGGTAGGTTGTGAGGATATAGAGTTATTATATCTTAGAAAGTATGAAAGAGAAATCTTAAGAGGAAGATTAGTGTCAGGAGAAGAAAGTAGTAGTAATTTGGGTAGACAAGTAAGTGGGAAGACAGTAGAGTACAGAAAAACATACATACATATATATTAAGAAAAATTAAAAATGTTAAAATAGAAATTGGTGAGAAAAAAGAAAAAAATAATATACAATACAACTGTAATGCACTATTTAGACATCCCAGTTCTCAAAATAACAACTCATGCAAAGTACTTGGTTTCCCATATGTTGAGGATATGAGGGCTGGAGAATAAAGAGGGAGGGAATCTTGAAGGAAGGAACAGGGATTGTTTTGGTTGGAGATCAGTATCTTTCCTGCCTCCCTTCTCCTCCAATCAGTGGGGTTGTTGGTTGTTAGCTAGTTACTCCACCTCCAAAATGGTAAAGGTAACCAGGGTGTCACTGTGCCTGGTTAGTGGGTTCGGGGGAGATAGAAACTGGGTACCTGGCCAGCCAGAGTTTCAAACTGGAAGTTACCTCCACTGAAGATGGTGATGAAGGTGGCCCAAGATAGAGGCACCTGCTTTCAGTGGTTGGGTGTTGGATCTGGTGGAAGGAGTCCAGGGATTGCATTGGATAATGAGTTCAGAGATGAGCTCTGTGGTGTGCAATGTGTGGCTATTGGCTGATTCCAAAGCATGTGTGAAGTTCTCAGGTGCAGGCAGACCAATGCACATAGGGAACTATGTGGGCTGCTGCAGAGTCCCAAGATGGTGGCGACGGGGGAGTCCCACGTTGGTAGATGGTGGTCTACAAGGGAGTGGCAGCCAGAGTTCCTGAGTGTGGGAAGCTGCTGGGTGTCCTGCATGGGAACGGCATCTGTGATTTCTTCTGGGATGGGTGGCCGAAAGTTCTGCTCAGGTGCTGGTGCCTACAGTCCTGGTCTCAGTACTTGTTCCTTTTTATTCAAGCTCTTTTCAGAATTTTTAAACACCGAGTTTCGGCCCAGTTGTCAGAGACTACCAAAAATAGATGTTCACAGGGGTACACGCCTGTAATCCCAGTGGCTTGGGAGGCTGAGGCAGGAAGATCTCCAGTTCAAAGCCAGCCTCAGCAAAAGCAAGGTGCTAAGCAACTCAGTGAGACCCTCTCTCTAAATAAAATGCAAAATAGGGCTGGGGATTGGCTTAGTGGTCCAGTGCCACTGAGTTGAATCCCGGGTACCAGTCTCCTGCCCCACCCCCTAATAAAAGATGTTCAGATAGAAATTTTAAAATGTACTTATTTTTTAAAAGAGCAAATAGAATTAGCCAAAAAAAGTCCTTTATAGGAGTAAAGCAGGTGCTAACATTTCTTTCCCCCTCCCTCCTTAAGTATTCAGGAAATTAAAATTAGAGAATGGTAGACACCTGACATAGAAATTGGTTTTGTTTATTGTATTGTTGGACATACAAGAAAATGAAAAACAGACAAAGAACAAACAAACTCAAGTTCAGCATGAGCTACAAGAAGGCAATGAGTGAAATGATATTGAGGTCTATTTAGCTATAAAGTAAAGAATGAGAGAACAACTAAGTAATTAACCAATGTGAATCTCAGAAACATTATTAAAGTGTGAAGACATTAATGACTCACATTCCTCCAGGCAGCTAGAAACTCAAAAGTTTTGGAAAAAGGAAGTTTTCTGAATGCTTAAAAAAAAAAAAAAGAAAAGAAAGAAATAGGCAGGTGGGTCAGATTCTATTCCCTTTTTATTTATTTTTTCCTTGTTCCTGGAGTAAAGCAGAACCTGACACCCCTTGCTCCTATTGTCAGCACAGTCAGCAGGAGCCTTAATAGCCTGGGGGTGGAGGGGGGGCAGTGTAAGCACATGGCAGCCCCTTTAATGCATCAGCTAATTCCATGCTCTAGCTATAGCCTTGGGAACAGGAGAAATCCCAAACAGATGCTTTTTCTAAAGGTAAGGGAAAAAGTAAAAACTGATCCTGCTAAAAAAGAAAAGAGAGAGATAAAAAGTACATCTGTGAATTATTTAAATCCTGTATTAGAAGGGTAATGTTGAAGATTTCATTAGCAAATTTAAACACTTCTGTATAGCTCCTGATAACTTTACTTTTTCAGCTACTTTATGCAAGTTTACCCTCTGGTGGTTTTTTTAGTTTTATCTTTGCTTCTGTCCAAAGTAATGTACCATACGGTTTAATTTCTAGCCAAGCATTCAGCCAAGTGATATGACTACCTACAATAAGCCATGTGGGTGAGACTCCAGGCAGAAGCTTCATTCTAACAGAGGTATACACATGTCAGAGGTGGACTTCCAGGGATCTGAATCCTGGCTCCATATTTGCTATTCATGTGTCCTTAGAAGTTTCTTTGCCAGATAAAAAGCATCAGTCATAGATATTTGCTCCCCAGACAAACACTGAGAAGGACTTTGATATAAGAACTTCCTCCCTGGCTCCAGGTAGGAGGAAGGCTTGTGTGTGCACAGGAAGTGAGGGGATCCACTGAGAGTAAAGGGTCCACCTGTGGTTCCCAGATTCCTGCTTCCACTGAGAGAAATGTTTGTAAGAAATGAAAGAGAACCGAGAGTCTATTAGGGCTGGCACAACAACTCCATGGAAGAGTGGCTTCAACAATAGAAATCTATTTTCTCAGGATTCTGGAGGCTGAAGGCCCAAGATCATGGCGCTGGCATTTCTGGTGAAGTCTGTTTTTGTCTTGCCGTTGGGTATCTCTATTCTCTTTTCTGTGAATGCTCCTGTGTCACTTTCCTCCTCTTTTAAGATCACCAGTCTTATGGATTAAGGGCCCATACTTATGACCTCTTTTAGCCTGAATTGTCTTTCTGTCTCTAAACACAACGTCTTTGGGGGTTAGGGTTCTAACATGTGGGTCTTGGTGGGGGTGGGGGTGCTACTGTGCAGTCTGCAACATTCAGGAAGCCATCTCTTCTATTTTGTAAGCTGAGTGATGAAAGAGGCCTGGAGAACGAAGCCTGCCCACAGGCTTCCCCATCTTACCCTCGTCCTCTCACACATGCTACACAGGAACACCCACAATGCCCATGTCTGTGCCCGACACAGACATCCCTGCAGACCTCACAAGCACACGCACAGCCTAGCCTTTGTCACTTGGCCTCTGCTTCCGAGTTTATACAAGATTTTCTGGTACTCATAAATAATATTAATCACTAGCCATACATTATCAATATTTCTAGTGAATGATTATTCCAGGGCAATGTGTTTCCTCATTATAAAAAGTTGGTTAGATAATGATAATGGTGATAGTAGGTTATTTATCAAGTACCGAGCACTGCACTTATTTTGTGATTTAATTTTATCAATAACCTGGAGACCTCGACACTATTCCTCTCCCCATCTCACAGAAAAGCAGATGGGCTTTGGACAATAGTGATTCATCCAAGGCCTCATAGCTAGTAACTTCCAGACTGATTGACATAAAGCCAGAGCTCTTAATATATATACAGTGGAAATTTAACACATCAACAAAAATCTGAGAGACCTGGCAAATCTTTCTATCTTTATCTTGCAACTGGATTTTTAGCCTCTTTACCTTAGGGCTAGGTATTTTTTGTCCCTCTCAGGGGTAGGCAGGGCACTGGATAGGGTCTCATGCTGTATATGATAACAGTATTTGGGGCTGTTCATATTCATTATTTGTACACCATTCCTTTGTAAGCTTCCTCCTCTGTCACTGCACTGCCCCAGAAGGATGAAGAAGAGTAACAAGACACAGTTCCTGGAAGAAACTTAGTATGTAACTGGGACATAGGCAGTCCAATTATTTAACATATATCATGAAAAACATGGCACTTGACACAGCACATCCAAACGGTGTGGTAGCATAAAATCACAGGATGCCTGGAGGGGTCAAGAAATAGTTTATTGTGGAAGTACCTCTGAGGCATAAATGGAAATTAAGCAAAAGTTCACCAGGCAAGGCAGAAGGTGAACCTCGTTGAGTCACAGCATGTTTTATGTGATATCGTTTATGTTTAGCTCTGGCTTTTGTCCTGTAGTGCTTTTAAAAAGAAATAATGCTTCTCAGCCCTGTCCCTTCTACCTCTTGCTCCCTAAGCCAATGCCAATGCTTCCTGTCCTATGGCTATGCCCTCCAGGTGAAAATAAGTGACCAGACCCCTGGTAACTCCACAGTCTGGCAAACTCAGGATTATGTAAACTGGACACAAAATGAGAACAATCCACCTGGATCCTCCTGCTTTACAGAAGATGCATAGCAAAGCACCACGCTTATACAGTTGAATCAACAATGTGATTTGCAGTCCTTCAGAATGATGTCACTCTCTGGGGGAAAAGAAAATACCCACTCAGCATAGAAAGCATCTCTTCGTTTATTCTCTTACTGACCTACATCAATGTGAAATTAATCAGGACCCTGTTTTACAAACGAGGAACTTTATTTCAAATACCTAACTCCCCATCCCTTCTAGAACAGCAGGTAATCCTATTTTTGAGGTCACCAATTTCATGCTTCCTGACAATCTGGCACAAGCCCCTTAGCTACTCTTTTAACCCATGTCAATATTTCTCTTCATCCACTTTTCTCAGACTTCTCTCTAGTTTAAAGTCCAAGTTATCAATCTTTTGTTAATAGTGCCTTTCGACCTGTGCTCTGGTGCCTTCTCCACTCCCTATCTTATAAAACCTTCTCACCATTATCTTCAATTTGCCTGTTTCCTGCTGAGAAAGCTGGAACAGTCAGGATGAGAGGAAAGGCAGAGGAATTAGATAACCAGGCGAGTTTCTACCTCTCCTTTCCCAGCCCTCTCCTCATCTGGAAGCAAACGCACCTCTGTGGCTGCATGGGTGAGGCTCCAGAGAGTAGGCAGCTGTGACACAAGAGGGAATTGTGGGCAAGTTGGGTGGGGAGCATAGGGGGCGGAGGTAAAAGTGGATGAATAGTAGGAAATGAGGATTCGGGGTAATTCCATGGGAATTAATGTGGAAAACAAGAGGAAAAATTGTACTGAAAATCCATTTAAAAGGTAAATAGTAGAGGTTAATGAAATATCTGCAGAGAGATAAACTGTGCTTGTATTTCAGTGATCTAAATGGAGAACATCCAGGTTAGCATTTGGACAGAAGTCCATAAGATGGAAAGAAAGCAGCTGAAGAAAAATGCCAGCTGACCACGGCATCCCATTTGGGAACAGAGAACTGGCAAAGAGAGTGACATTTCCTAGGTGATAACTGAGCTGCATGCACTGAGCTCTTGCACACAGGGGATCTTTGGCACCATGTGAGGAGCTTAAAAAACATGTGGCATGGCCTTAAGAAAACATGGAGACCTCGATACTATTCCTCTCCCCATCTCACAGAAAAGCAGATAAGCTTTGGACAATAGTGATTCATCTAAGGCCTCATAGCTAGTAACTTTCAGACTGATTGACATAAAGCCAGAGCTCTTAAAATATATACAGTGGAAATTTAACACTTCAACCAAAATCTGAGAGACCTGGCAAATCTTTCTCTCTTTATCTTGGACATACGTCTCTAGATGTGGGACATACATCTCTAGATGTGAGGCCCCGTAACAGAAGGGTTCGCCATTTCCATCATTTGAGCTGCTCCTCAGGGGACGCAGGTGACTGGTAACTTTGGGACCCACATTCTCATGTAGTCCTTCAACAAGCCAGTGACATAGGCTAAGGGTAGCCTTGCTGCTTGATAACCGAGGACCGTTACAGAAAGCCACGGTTCAGGGCTCCTGGAGCTGAAAGTGAACTTTTTGCATAATGGGCCTGGTAGTTAATGAAATAATATAGTGGAGAAGGCTCATTAAAGCTCAGCCTGTGGGGCTGCATCTGCATGGTGGAACATGCTAACTCTGCTGCTCTGCTTTGCTGGCTCTGGGCTCTGCCTGGAGAACAGTTACAGTTGATCAGTTTTTTAACAAAGTGTTCCATTAGACCAACCGTCCTTTACAGAGAAATCCTGGTACACAGAATGCATATGAGATGGCGTATGCTTTATCATCTGTCGGGATATATTTGCACACAAAGGCAAGTGCACTATAGTGGTTGAGAGTGAGTGTGTTCCTTGCTCTCCGTCTTGCATGCTGTGTGACTTTCTGAACATTACATACCCTCCCTCTGTCTCAGATCCTTCAGACCTAATAGTGACTTTAATTCTGTTTACTTCATAAGGTCCGTGTGAGGATTGAGTGAGAAAATGCCACTGAAGAACTTAGAACAGTGTCCCAGGGGCATAATATGGGCGCAGTCAGGAAATGCATATTTCTTAAAGAATTTTCTATTATTTTTTTTAAAGTACAGTGGCTACATGAAGGACCAGGGTGATTACATAGCTTAAAATCACATATTTCATAGCAGATTCCGGTATGGAATCTGAGACTGACCGACTTGAAGCCTGTGTTTTTCCTGCTGCTCAATAGTAGATCTGGCCACAAGAAACATGATCCTAATCAAAGGAGGTCAAAACCCCTCAGGCCCAAGTTCCCTGAAAGAAGAAAAAGATGGCACCTGGAAGAACCCAAAAAGAGGGACACAAAATAAGTGCAATTAACCCTTCTTCTGGGACAACTGAAAAAATAGATGGCAATGGAAACATGACAGAGTGTAGGGACTAAAGGAGAAACTACGAGAGAGTCAGTGGTTACTGGAAGAATGTATGTATGAGAATTTGAAAGATTGATAGAATATAATAAAGAAAAATAGTGGAACAAAGACAGAAGAATCAACTTGAAATTCCAGGGGAACAAATGGCTTTATGAAAATGGAGAATCACTATGTCCTACTTTTCTCTGTAGCAAACAAAATAGTATATATTTATATACTCTGTGTATTAGAGGAAGTAACATACCTGAATTGTAGCATAATGTAGCATAGTAAAAAAAAAAAAAAATCAGTGCCTACAATGTAAAAAGATAGGCATGGAGAGCAGTCTGTGCCCTGCTCTGGGTTCCTCCAGTGTGTAGAACAGCACTGAGTTGCTCCATTTTATGAACCAGAAGTTTGCCATGAACTACTCCATTTTGAATACAAGTGCTAAGGCTGCAGGATCTGGTAATCTAGTTGGGCAAATAGATAAGCCCAGTATTTCCAACATCTGTGGTTATTGAATAAGAACAACCTTCTCCTGCACAGCACAAAAGGTACAAACTGATAAATTGATTGTGCTAATAAAAAATCACCACCTGTGAACTTATTGAATTAAATCAGAGAAACCAGGCCTGTGAGCTGATCAAACTCACCAGAACATCAATCGAGGCAGCCCCTCATCTGAAGCAGAGCAGGAGGGGTGCTAAAATTGGTGGTGAGTTGTTATGGCCCATGCTGATATCGCCAGACCCCTTGGTGAAAGCATAGGAGGTCCACAGCTCCCAGCTCCCAACTCTGACCTCAGCTCAGTTGCATCTCTCTGCTTGACATGGCCCACTTTAAAACCATCTGCCCTCTGGACCCTTGCCTGGAACAGCTCCCTGCCTGGAACAGCTGCTCACCTTGAGCAAGTCCCACACCTTTTTGGCTGCTTCTACCTGGTCTGACCACCTGAAATGAGTATGTATATCAGCTTTCTGCCTTTGCTTTCAGTTCTGCCTCTTTAAACACTGTGGCCCTCTCTCAGACATTCTGTAACCTATATCTCCTCATGTAAAGTGTAACGTGTGACGTGAGTGGTAGATTTTAGTAATTAAGATTGAAATGGAATAAAAGAATTTCTGATGGCCTCACTTCCAGCCACCAAGTGAGTCATAAGTACTTGCTAACTTAAAGCTGATGAAATTGGCATAGTTTGTAAATTCATTGTTATTCAGTAAATTCTGACATTGGGAAAGACGGGAATGTGTCTGGTCTATAAGAACATCAGAGCTGACTCATGACACTAGGAAATATTAGCATAAGCATACTTCCTACAATGGGGAGATGGCTACCAGAAAAAGAGATTAAAGGGTTAAAAATGGTTGTCTCTCAAGGGAAGGAGTTAAGATTAGCAGAGAATCTTTTTTCTAACACACTCATAATATTTCTGACACCTAGTGTTGGGAGATTTCTCCCACATTCTGCACATTTGGGGAGACACTAACTGGGTGTCCTGTGGTTTAACTCCAAATCCCTGGAGTAAGCGTTGGTTCCTCTGGCAACCGCTCCCATCACCCAAGAGTCACCTCACTGGCATAAGGGCAGGTGTGGGTGAAAGAGGTTTGTTATGAAAAGATGTTCCTCTCATTCCCATTCCCAGGGCTTTAAAAGATCTGTTCCAGGAACCAGAGACAAAGACCAAATTCATATTTCCTATAATATTATAATGTCATAGGGACAAAGGACTTTTCATTAAAAACCTTTGAATAGTATTTGTTTTCTAAATTAGATTTTTTATACTTTTAAAACAATAATTATAGTATCCATTAAATATAGACACTGTACTTGGTTTTCCAAGGATCCAGCATAACTTGCCTTACTGACAGGGTGATCCAGTTTTGTCCCATCCTCTTTGTAAAATTATTTGGAATTTGTCCTTTTTATTTCACTTGCCTGCCATGGCTTAGTCTAGAAAGAGCAAGTGGTGCATTTGGTTTAGGTTCAAAGAAGATGGGTGAAGTACTCCTAGGACAGAGAAGAGAGTAGGAGAGGATTAACATATTCCACCTTCCCTGGATTAATAATTAACACCAAGAAAAGGTGGTGGTAATGGTTGACAATGAATTAAGCCTTTATTCTGTCTTAGGCACTGTTCCATGTGAAACCATTTAATTCCTACAACTATGAGGTTAGGCACAGTTATCACCTCCATTTTACAAATTACAATACTGAGTTAGAAGAAGGTAGGTTACATGGCTAGCAAGAGCCAGAGGACAAATCTGAACCCACATTCTCAGACTCCGAGGAATGAGCTCCTTGGGTTCTTTCTGTTAGTCCTTCTAAGGACACAGGTACATCTTAGTTTCTGGGTTGAGCAGGAGAGCTTAGAAAAACTAGTCACAGTGACTCCAGAGGGTTGAAGATAGTTAGACTCGGTGGGTGGGGGTCTTCTTGCTCTGTGCATTGGTTGTAGCTGGCTAGCATGCAGTTTGTTTCCATCACTTGACAAAACAAGGTGGGACGAACTATACTAAGTATAGTAAATACCGATTTTGTTCCAAGCAAAAACTAAGACATTCTCCTTGTCCAAAGTTTAGAGTTCTCCAAGTCTGCTATTCCACTAGGCCTGATCTCGAGCTTCCATCTGTCCTTAGAGAATCCAGTTTGAGCAAGAATCCTCCTACCTCAGTTTAGCCAGAATCTGCTACCCTTCATGTCTGATCACCCTCCATCTTCTCAGATTTTCTCATCTGTCCCTTGCCCCTGGGTGATAGCTGACCATCCTGGGCTGCCTTCAGTAAGAATCCTGTTGAATTCCCTTGCTCTTGGTAATTTTCCATCCACTGACATCCACCCTCCACCCCAACCTGTTCCTTTGCTACACTTGCCACTTGTCCATGCTGTATTTGGAATTGAGCTCAGTTCTAGGCCAAGGTCTCTCTTCTCCTATTGCAATAGTTCCTGAGTCAAATCTGTCTTTGCTGCCCTAACTACTGTCTAGTTCTAATTTTCCTTGACAATGGTCAACTCCATCCTCATTGGAGGAGTGGCCAAATTATTAGGAGATCACTACAGAAACTACCACACAGTATTCCTTTGGAAGGTTTGACTCATTTTGGTCGGGAAGAACTTTCCTCTTTTCCCCTACCATGCACATACCTCCATTCATCAACCCTTTTCTGCCCTCTCCCCTCCATAGCCACATAGCCACTGCTCACTGAAGCAGGTGTACAGAGAGAATTCCAAATGAGCCAGCATTATAGGCTCCTTAAAGTTATGCAACAAATTGACTGAGGTTCACAAAATAGAAATGTGATGATGGTGATGGTATTTGTACACATGTCACCTGTGTTTCTAAGGGTATGTTGTATGTAACTAAGTCTAAATATTTAAAATATCCTCTCTCCAATAAAAATATTTGATAACCCAATTTGGAGCAAATCTACTGCAGATATAGAGCACACCCAGCAGCCACTTGGGACAATTTCCATGTTATAAATAAAATAGATCAACTCCATGCAAGTGTTACTAGGGAGATCCACCTTTTAAATCTTTTCTTACTTCTATTTCCTACTAATTTGCCATTTAGTTCTATACTTGTGATTTATATCCTCTTTTCAAGTCTTTAACTTTCCATTGATTAAAAATAACACTTTTTCTACTCAATATTATTGTTTCTATAAACTTCTTGATTCTTAATGGTCCTCATTTTTCTATACCAATTTACTACTCTTATTTAATGAATATGATTACCTTCAATGTTCAGAAATTATTTAATCCCATTTTACTTAAGTTTTCCTAGTCCCTATGCCTCTATACCTCAAGTGATTTTTTTTTGCTTATTTTTATCATCATCTTTGTATTATAGCTGAACTTACAATGATCTTCAGTTTGTGCCCATTTAAAATGGTGCCATGAAAAGCTAGTTTGGGCAGGAGGAATTTGTCAGCTTCACAGAAGGGCAATGGACCTGAGGAATTGGCCATTTAATTAAGGGATATTCAAGCATCACTATTTGTAGGTCCTTTCTTTTGGCCTAGTATTTTCACTAGGAAGAAATCCCATTATTTCCTATACAGCTGTCCTGGGAGCCGAGTGGGGTGAGTGGCAGAGCTATCTAGGCTGCCAGACTCACATTCATCTAGCTCCCTTGGCTGAGGGCAGCCCTCAGTTCTGCCCTGGTCTCAGGCCCAGGGACTTGCTGACGGGATCACTCAAGCAGGGCTAGCTGTTGGTTGTGTGGGCTTGGGAGGGCCAAGCAGAGCCCGATGGCTCCTCATCTTGAGTCAAGACTCATCCACCTGAAGTCCTTTTCACCTGGAATCCCACCCTTCAATTCAGGTGAGCCTGGAGCCTCAGCTCTTGGCTCTGGGTTTCTCCACACTCTGGCCTGTAGGCACTTCAATTTTAGCTGTCCATACTCAGTTAATCCACTGTGTGCTTATTCCGGCATGTTGTTTTCCTCCAAATTGCATTGGTTCCCTTATATCCACTGTGTCGCGCTTCATTCTGGGAGTGGGGTAAGGAAGGCAATGCTTTTATTTATGTGTTTAATCCTTTATTGTTATTTTGGTGGCATTTTCATGACATGGCTGAGATGAACACATTTTGTATCTACCATACTTATTTAGAAGTACCGTTATTTAATGGTTGTATCCAGTGAAATTAGAAAAGTCATTGGTGTTAAAGTTATTAATGTCATTTCTAAATACAGGGTCCATTGAATCAATATTTTTTTTTCAAACAAGTTTCTAGATGACTCAGGCTAAAATTGGAGTTCTATAAATCTATTTATCAGTCATTAGGTAAAGCTAAATCTACTCTGTGACATACAAAAGAACATTAGAAAGAGTATGTTTCCAATTCCAGATTTATCTTTACCATTTCGGAGAAAATATGTTTTGTTTTGTTTTGACCTGGACCTCAGTAAAATGATGGCAGTTAAATTTCATGGCTTTAAAGATTCCTTCTAGAACAAACATTCTGTGATTCTATTATGTAATTTTAAATCTCTTTTTGAACTTACCACTCCTCCAAACACTGTTACCCAAAGTGTGAAAAACAACATTACAGGTAGTCAGGGAAATAATGTTTAATGGTAAAAAAATTAACATTTATTATTATTTTGATCTATATAATTATGAATTCATTTTAATTCAGAAAAATTTGTAATTAGTACAACAAAACTGACATTATTTTGTAAACAAATGTACTTAAGTTTAAAGGTGAGTTGACCTAAAGGAAGCTGTCAACTGAACAATGGAACGTATCTTGTGTTGGTGATAAAAGTTACAAAGAAGGCAAGCCCACAAGTGCAGACAGTGACATGTGGTCCTACTATGACATATCCCTTCCTAATGTGCTACCTTTGTTTTCCACTTGGCAAGATCTTTAAACATTCAGCTCAAAGCTTGCCTGCTTACTGAACCAAGCAAAGTAGAAGGGTCTCATCTTGTACAACAGTTCAGTTCACGCAGTTGAATCATTCCCACAGACCACGGTTTGCTTCTTATTTTTTATATCTCCAGTACATCACTGGGCTTGCATTATAAGACACGCCCGGTGAACATTTGTTAAAAAAATGAACCAAGTCACTGTATCCCCAAATGCAATGGGAATGGTTTCCTGTTTGATTTCTTTTCAGCATGTATCACTAAATATCAACGAACTCTGCTTTTACCATATTAGTTCCAGAATACAATATCCAAAAGAACACAAAGCAGGGGAAAAAGTTTGGTATCAGGTGAAAATAAGCAAACTCTTAGACTGAGCACCAAATGGGGGAAAAAACTTCTAAGGGCCTTTTTCATGCTACACCTCCACCATTAAGCTATATCCTCAGTCCTATTGGCAGCCTTTGAGATGAGTCTTGGCTTCCTATGAATTTTAGGAAGCAAATAAAAATTTCAAGCATCATTGAAATATGAGATTTTTCAGTCAATGGGACCCTGGGATCAAGAGTCTTCCAAATGTTGGGTAAAGTAGAATGCAAACCTATAGTATGGCAGGGTCTCGGGTGTTCTTTAAGTTGTTTTTAAGGCTACTGTATAATGGAGTAACTTATAGAAAAATAACAGGAGCACTAACCCTGAGAGTAAACACATGGAAACCAAAGGAGTCAATTAAGAAATATGTCAAGAAAGAAAGATCAATGGGGTTGCTTCTGACATGGTCTACTGAGGTCATTGTAAAGTTAAAATTTATGGCCACAGATTTCTAATGTATTTCAGAAGAAAAATTTCTTTTTGTTTCTTTGAGGTATTGGGGATTGAACCCAGAGATGCTTTACATTCCTAGTTTTTTTTTGGGGGGGGCGGGGGGAGACAGGATCTCAATAAGTTGCTTAGGGCCTCACTAAGTTCCTGAGGCTGGCCTTGAACTTGCCATCCTCCTGCCTCAGCCTCCTGAGGTGCTGGGATTACAAGCATGTGCCACTGTATCTGGCTTGAAGGAAAATTTCTTTGGTAGTGCAGGCACACTATCGTAAATTTTGTCCAGTCACTGACCCCAATACCCACATTAACATAGGATTGACTTGTGGATGAATCCCCGCTGAATAGAATGATCCCTCAGTTCCAGAAAGAGCCAACTAGGGTCAAAAACTTTCCTGCCTGACATGAGGAGGAGTTAAACATCTGATTGTTAAAGACTGCAGAAGGTGGACCCCAGTTGTCCGGGTAAACATCAACCAGCTATAAATTTGGAAAAAAACATGGTTCCCTTTGTCGTTCATTCTTTGCTTGAGTCTTACTTTACTTCCACTCATAATAAAATTCGATTGCCTGGTTATAGTGCCGGAGCCTTGCAGAAAACTGAAGCAGGGCAAAGACTTCCCCTTCAAGCCCTTGATTCTTGCAATCAAGTCAGGCTGATTTCAGATAAGTTGCTCAGAGTTACAGGCAATGAGTTTATTAGAAAGGATGGTAAAGTGAAAGGGGACTCTCTCAAGGGAGTGAGTAGGTCTTCTCAGAGACGAAACAGCATGCCTCTCCTGCCCTCTGGTTTTATTGGGGGCCCCAGAAAAGTTTCTAGAGAGTCCCACCCAGGTCCACCTCTTGACTTCTTACTCACAGTAGGAGGACATCAAACTTTCAACTTTTGACTGACAGCAGGAAGACAGACTTTCAAGTCTCTGCTGCCATGACAACTCTAGATCACATTGGCTCATGCTAACTGATTCTAACTGGAACCTGTTCTTACAGATTTTATGGTTGGGGGAATTATCCTTATTTCCCTGAGTTCTAGGATCTGGTCTGTGTAAGGGTCACAACAGTCCCCCGCTTCAGGGTAACATGTATTCCTGTTAGAATTATTTCAGACCTGCATTTCTTTTGCAAATAACAGGTAGTTTGCTGAGGAAAGCAATATATCCTGTCTACTGAAGCTAGATAGGGCTGCAGGTAAGATATTTCTTGGAAAAGAAAGCATTTGAGGGTCAGCACAGTGGGCCCATTTTATAGAATTATCCCCTTCACTTCATGTTCCATCATTCACATCTGTCTGTTCCCTATCAGTCTGAATTTTGGTGTCCAATTTTAAATTTTCTTTCATCAAAGCACAAGAATCAAACTTCAGAGCTTTAGCACCCTACCCTCCTGTAACACAGAGAAAGGGGCTTTCTCCAACTTCTATTACGATATTTTGTATTTTGTAGGCTTTACGCTATAAGGTCTATTGTAGCTTGGATTAACAAAGCATTTTTACATGCATCATTTAATTTTCTCCTCACAATGCTTTGCTGTTGGCTTGATATAGCAGAAAGCAAAAGTGAGAGAAGGTAGTTAGATGGCTTTCCAAATATCATCCAGTGAGTAGTTGGCTAAACCAGGAGAATGCAAACTCTGATAGGGGATTAGGGGAGATAAATCTGGCCCACTGCTTGTTTTTATAAATAAAGTTTTATTGGAACAAAGGCTCACTTCGATGAGGGATAAACTCTGTCACAAATGAAGAACTGAAGGCAAAATAGTGTTTATTACTTGATATATCACACAGCCAGATGGAGGTAAGTTAGGAAGATTCCCAGGTGCCCTCACTCCAGAGGCTTTGCAGTGGCAACTGTGCCAATTCTGGCTTTGTGTCCCGATCCTGGTTCCTGCTCTGTGATCTTGGGATTGCTCCCTCAATCCTTTGTAAGTCCACACTAGTCAAATGCTTAAAACAGAGCTTCGCTCATGGAAAGCACTTTGTAAAATAATTATTTTTATTTACATTTAAAGCCTTTTATTATCTTGTTTCTTTCTAGTGGTAACAATCACGTTAGAACCATACATTGAGGTTGTTCGATATGTGGTTTCACTTAAGTTTTGTTGCAACCAGTTATTAATGTCATTTTAGAAGGAAAAAAAATGGAGGTTCATAAGGATTAAATAACTTGCTTTGATATTGATTCCAGGACAGTCTGGTTTTTAAATCCTCCTCACACTACTGCTAATCTCAACATTTCCCTTATAGGAGCTCAGTACTTAAAAAAAAAAAAATAGAAAAAAAATGAAACATCACTATCCCCTCCCCCCACCAACCAATACATTAATCAGTGTTATCCACCAATGGCAGACGTATTTGTTCTACTCATGGCATCTTGGGTTTGTCTGCCTTGATTCCTTTAAGCAAGCTATTTCTGGAATCTGAAATATGCTATCCTTGTAACCCCCTTTATTAAAATTCTGTCTATCCTTTGAAGACAGATTCAAATAGCACTGAGTCCTTAAGGACTTCTCTGAGCACCAAAGACAGAGTGGTCTGTTTTCCTAAGAATTCAATATTTTTATGTGTTCTCTGCTTATAGAGTTCCTATGGTATAGAATGATTTATATTAGGTTTTTTTTTGGTACATGCCTTAAAGTACTCTCAAAAATTGGTGATTTTAAGCTATTTTGTAGAGGAAGATGGATATATATATCACTACTAAATTAAAAAAATAAGTCATTCAATGGAATGTACTTCAATGCTTCTTTTTAAAATATTTCAAGTTGTGATTTTGTAGGCATTTGAGATATTGTCTGCACAGAGCTTTGCTTTGTATTATAAGTGGTAGGCACTCAATAGATATTTACTCTAGATCTCACGTTCTCTTTATAATGCTAATTTCATATTTCCATTACTCAGTATAATTAATCTGAAAAACAAGATAAATAACAGAATAATAATTTATTCTAACACCTTATCTCTGTATTCTTGTTTTGAAAGTGTATCTAACTCCTCTTACATTCTGTGTCAGAAGCTTATGTTTGTATTATTTTAAATACATTTGGTATATTTCATCCCCCTGAAGTACTCATGATACAAGTGATATTTTATTCAGAATTAGTCCTTTAAAACTTTTTAAAAAAGGGCATAGTAATCTATTTGTTTGTGTTCATATCTTATTGGCAATTTTTGTACAACTCAACTTGGTTTTGCAGCTTCTGCTGTATTTTGAATTTTATTTGTCTAATATCATTCTTAATTGGAAATGAAGAATACTACAGGAGTAAAATATCAACTACTGAATTACTATCATAGGGTTGGAAGGGAAGTTTGAGAGAAAGTAATTTCGAATTAGTGAAAAACTCCATTATATTAAAATCTTTAAACAAATGTATCTCTTCAAGTACATTGACAACTGTTAGCAGAATATTTTTTCCAAGTAGGGGTTTTAATGCCAATTTTTAATTAAATTATTCTCATGCACATGGAAATGTTTAATCTAAAAGTTACTTATAATTTAAGTTTATTCTTAGTAGACAATCTTTCTTGTTAAACTATACTATATACTATATCTTTCTTTTATAGATGAACTTAACTGATGGCAAATTCTCCATAGATTCTGGACGTTTTTTTTTAAAATACCTTCTTTATCTATAAAATGTATTTTGGATATTCTATATCAACTGATCTTAACACAGTGGACTCACATCATTTAATCTAACTACTTGCATTATGGTGAATCTTAAAACAGAATTTGGCAACCCTTTCAGGCAAGCTAAGAATTGTCTACCCACTCACCCCTTCATCCTAGTGATTTTGTAGTTATCTCAAGAACAGTTCTTTCAGTACCATGGAAATCTACATTCCATCCAGGTGGGTGAAGTCCTACATATCTCCATGTGTGAGCATTCTGCACTTACACTTTCTTCCACAACATCCCATATATGAATTGGAATGTCCTTTGCTGATTAGTGAATCTGTTCTCTGGGACTAAGCCTCAACCTTATCTCCTCTGTGAGCTCCTTGGGCCTGCCCTTTACCAACAATCTGTACATACTTCTAGCATAGTACTTACTAAGTCATACATGGATTATCTCTCTTTTCTGTCACACAGTACATATTGGTAATGACTTAAAGACTTACAATGTTTATTGATAGATAATTAATGATATTAAATATTTGTCAACAAAGAACAATGCTTTCAGTACCATTTCTAATCCTTTATGTTTTGTGTGATTCAATTCATCTCTATCACACACCCCCACAATTAGGAAAATAGAGTGTACATGGGTCTAAATATATTTCCGATTGCTGAAGTACACAATTTCAAAAGGTTGTCAAATATGGTAATTATCTTCCATTTAGCTTTTTTTTAAAATTTTTTTAAACTTATATGACAGCAGAATGCATTACAATTCTTATTATACATAGAGAGCACAATTTTTCATATCCCTGTTTGTATACACAGTATATTCACACCAATTTGTGTCTTCATACCCATACTTTGGATAATAATGATCATCACATTCCACCATCATTAATAACCCTATGTCCCCTCCCTTCCCCTCCAACCCCTCTGCCCTATCTGGAGTTCATCTGTTCCTCCCATGCTTCCACTCCCTATCCCACTAAGAATCAGCCTCCTTACATCAAAAAGAACATTCAGGGGCTAGGGATGTGGCTCAAGCGGTAGCGCGCTCACCTGGCATGTGTGCGACCCGGGTTCGATCCTCAACACCACATACAAAGATGTTATTTCCGCCGAAAACTAAAAACTAAATATTAAGAAATTCTCTCTCTCACTCTCACTCTCTTAAAAAAAATTCAGAATTTGTTTTTTTGGGATTGACTAACTTAGCATTATCTTCTCTAACTCCATCCATTTACCTGCAAATGCCACGATTTTCTTCTCTTGTTGATGAGTAATATTCATCGTGTATATATGCCACATTTTTTTTTATCCATTCATCTATTGAAAGGCACCTAGGTTGGTTTCAATTTAATTTTTTTTATTAGATGTTTTAGGGAGTGCACACTTAAAAAAAAATCCCACCTCACTAAGTATATTGATAGAAGTTCATAAAGTGGAAGGAATACGAGTTCCCATCCCCATATTCTCCTCTCATTACATCTGGCTTCTGAAATATTGGAAGTTCCTGAACAAGAAGCCGTGTCACACCTCTGGTTTCTCACAGGCTCTCTTTGGAATGCCCAGTCTTCCACACTGTGTGAAGTGCTCTTTCCCCTTTCCTATTGCCATGGGGCCCTTTGACACCACAGATCTAGGGAGCACCAGTATACAGTGGAGCAGAGACAATGACCCTTGAGCTAAACTTTGGGTTGGAACTCCCCTTACCGGGAAGCTCTGTCTCCTCTCACTTTCTTCTCCTTCATGTATCCACAGTACATCATCAGGAATCTTTCTGAGAAATGGATGTGTGAGAAGTAAATTTAAGGTCTTATACATATAAATTTATTTTTAGGCTGGAATCATGGGATCATGGTGTACATCTATAATCCCAGCTACTCAGGAGGTTGAGAGAGGAGGATTGAAGGTTCCAGTCCAGTCTGGGCAACTTAGTGAGATCCTGTCTCAAAATTAAAAATAATGATACTTTGAAAACAACTACACCCTACTATACTATGATGTGTGTGTCAGTGTGTAGCCTCCGAGTCGTCGGTGAGGCAATGCCCCATGCATCCAGTGGCACTTTGGTCTTCCCTGTGCTCTCTACTGTCTTCGCTGGCTTTCCTGTCTCACTTCCCACATCCTCATGCCGCTTCCTGGAATTGCTTCCAAAATAAACTAATTCACCAAAATCCTGATTTTAGGTGTATCCAAAGATAAAAATCCAAAAAGCCAGTTATTTGAGGGACACTCGATCTCTTTTCAAAGTTGTTAGGAGCTGCAGGAATTTATGAATACCAAACAGAGCTTCTTAGTCCACATTCACCACTCTGTAGAGTGACCAGATGATATGGGGGGGGACATTTGTCTTCCAAGGTGTTGGTTTCCTCTGAAATGAGCTTTGCTGGCTCTCCCTCCCACATTTCGCCATGATGTAAAGGTTCTGCAACAGACTTGCTTCTTTCATGTCAGCTTGTCCACGGGCCACCAAAGTGGGCTCCCAAAGCACCAGCACACCATGTCCCATCCATGAGCTTCCATCACATAGGTCACTCCAGAGGGGTCTGATGGGTCTGCTTGAGTGCAGTGCCCATCTCTGGCCAAGGGTCTGGAGAACCTGACTGGCCTATCATAGCTGATCCTGTGGCATGTATGTAATGGGATTTATAATTGTCAGTACCATCAGAAGGGGAAGAATCAGCTAAGGAAAGGACAAGGGAGATTTTATAGCATTATAGAAAAGGAATAACAGACCAGGGAGATGTACTATATTCATAATACAAGGGGTGAAGTCTATGTATGAACTAACATACGTTCATACATGTACTATATTCATAATCTGAAACATGCTCAATTAGCAGAAAGTCTCTGCTTTATGAAAAACCCAAAAAGGTTGAAATAACAAAGTCTTATCCTGGATTTCTGGGTGGTATGTTATTCTTGGTTGTGTGCAGAGATACGGCCTAATGATACAGCAATTGAGGCTAAAATTATATGTAGGAGTGAAAAAACTTTCTCCCCTGCCTCATGATGGTTCTATTTTTTAGTCTAAAAAATGAAATGATAACATATTGCCCAAGAGGAGAAAAGGCATGTGAGTTCATCCTGTGTACACAGACATAGACAGAAAGTGACATCCACTAAGCCATGGGGTTCAGAAATGCATACGTCCTTCCTTGTAGCAGAGAGGGCAGTGATACTGTGGGCAATTTCAGAATAGTAAACTATTTTTAGGGAAGATGAATGGGCCAAAAGAACAGAAAAAGCCTGGGACAAAGTTCATCTGGGCTGTGGGTGTGTTTGGCTTTGTCTCTTTTGTACTATGGGTGTACACTTCCTTGGTTGAAGAAAGGGATGGAAGGCAAATGTGATCCATTTTGGCCGATAGAGAAACTTCATAGCAAGCCCTTCCCCTCACTTTGAGGGAGGAAGAGGGCTCAGAGACAGAAAGAGGTGTGGGAGAAAGTTGGGGAGACCTGTTTGAGTCTGCATTTTAGTTCTTATTACTTAGCATCTCAAATTGCCACACTTTGGGGTGTTATTTTCTGAGTCCCAACATACAGATTTGCCAGCCTAGCACACCCAAGAAACAGGCTAAAGAAAGGGTGATGGAGAAAAAAAGAGAAATTTTGGAAAGAATAGAAAATGACACTTGTTGTTGTCCCTAGCACATGTAACCTGTCTTTCTAGAAGGTTCTGGGTTGGTCAACCTCACTCTACTTCTGCTGCATGGAATCATCCATGACATCATCTTTGTTCGGGAGCATTTCCCTGGCAGATGCCTGGAGAAATCTTGTAAAAGATACTAAGTGTTTGCTGAAATATTTGTTGAATGAGTGCTTAAATCAGGAAATATCAAAGAATGGTAGAACCTGTGAGATCTATCTGCCTGAACTACTTAGCTTGCTGAATTTTCACTACCACTTCTGAGCCATAGGAGTAGCCCCAGGGAAAATTGCAACACTGCTTTCCAGGGTTGTTCTTTATTTATTTATTAGATCCTTTAAAAACCAAATCAAGCTAAAAGCACTGTACTTGTTCTATTGATTATCAAAACTTCTGTTTTTTTTTTTTTTTTTTTTTTTTGGCAACATATTTGATTGAGTTCATGGAATGTTCACCAAGCTGCTGGGGCTTGCCAATTAAAGCCCACATTGAAATGTTATAAAAAAGAACAGTTTATTGTAATCACAGATACTGTACATAACATAGCAATTTGCTTCTTGAAAGCTAATTACAAAAGTTGTTTGAAATAATCAGGACCTTATTCTGCAGCTCATGGACAAGAACAGCTGTATGAATACTTGTCACCGTAGTGATTGTAAGAGAGTAGGGTAGAAAAAAATAGGTTAGTTAAAAGTTCAAACAAAGAGTGAAAAATAAAATGGAAATGAATCCCCTCAGCTCTTTTCAGTGACTGTAATGAGCATTCAAGGACATAATGTTCCAGATTTTAAGCAAAATATTGAAAGACACTTTTGACACAACAGATTCTGTTAGGATTATAAAGCATTGAGTATCTATTTAATTAACTGCATCTAAAGTTCCTGGGATTCTTCCATACTCAAACTCTCATAGCATGTGGAATCATGCTAATTTTCTCTAGAGAAAGGGTGCAAATATGACTCACAAAACAGATGGCATTTAAAAGCTAAAGACTTCACTCAATGGATAAATTGGCATGTATAATATAATGTTAATCAACCTGTTCTATTGTTTTACATGATCATTTGCAAGTGTAAAGTAGGCTATCCCACCAGATAAGTGACACTTTGTTCCAGGGACCTGGCTGTGCATACCCTAGAAAAGTCTGCTTCTTGACTGAATGAACTGCCGTATTCTTATCCTAAGGTAAAATAAAATGGTTGAATTATTATAAGACCCAGCAGCGTTGTCTTCAAAAGGAATAATCACAATTTCACAAGTTAGTGGAGCCCTGAGAGTCGGAAACATGTGCCTTCGAGAATAAGGGCAGCCATGGTTTGGCCATTTCAACAGGATGAGCTTTTCATCTCACCAGATTACTTGTCGTGGATTTAGAATATATAGTAAGAATCACTTGATGGATAGCCTCTTTCGACCAACCATAAAGCCCATTTCCACACTTAAAAATAAGCGTTCTTATTGTTCAAGGAAATTTATTTTTTTCTTCCAAAAGAGAAAGTTATTTGGGCAATGGAAAAATAAGGTTATTTGTTGAGTTAAAAGAGCCCAGTGGAGTTATAAATATACATGCACACTGCATAGATAATCTCTACTGAGTTTCACTTCTTAAAACTCCTTGATGCTTTCTCTACACTCATAATAAATCCTGGCCGAGCCTAATTAAATTGGGGTTCAGGATCACTAGTATTTTATCTTCTACTGAACTTTTAACAGCCACTTCATTATTCACTAGAGTGGGTGGAATACACATATAAATAGCAAGGAACGATGCAATATTTATTATCTTTTTTTCTGGTAAAATATTTTTACACAGTTAGCAGTTTTTTTTTTTTTAAATCCCAAACTTAGTATTGCTTTTCAGTATTTAGTACAATATTGAATCCCACAGGATATCAATAATATTTGTTGATGGATTAAATATTGAATAAATCATTTTGAATCATTTAAATATGTATTTTGAATAAAGGATTTTATTTCACAATATCTGAAAAAAAATCTATGGTCATTTATAGGCCAATCGCACCACAAGGATTAAGTAGATGCTTTTCTGAAGAAGGGAAGGCTTAAATTAATATATAACTGGTTGAAAAGATTACAGATCTTTAATTGACTAATTCAATGCTAAACATATGTTTGATTCTTTTTGACTTCTCTTTAATGTTAGGTAACACAATTTCACTCTATGTTCATCTAGAAATAATCACATTTTCTTAGAAGCCTAAAGAAGCCACATTGTCAGGGGTAATATGCTGTTTATTTCCAATTTCCAAATAGTATGTGTCAGGAGTATAATAAAGAGGCTATGGAAGTTTGTTAAATGCATGATTAAATGGTGAACACACCTATTTACGAAGGAGTTTCCCATTTCCTGGGATTTCTCCTACATGCCAGGTATTACTTAGGACCACAAATATACACCACAGGAAAAGAGAGACATAGTCCTCTCAGAGACTCTGTCTTGAGCAGAATACAAATATCAGTAAATAGTAACTAATGTGATTAGTACCACAAAAGTGGATGTGAGGAGTGCGCTTGAAGTTCCTTACAGGAGAAATTTCCATACCTTTTGTTTCCTGGTATTATGCTCCTTTGGAACATTAATTGATTTTTAATACCTTTACTATCACCTGTAGCCTGCTGGCCATCAATTGTGCAAACTTAGTTTTGATGCGTGTGTTCAGAACTATGAAAGATGCAAAAGGTATTTAAATATACCTTGTAAAATTTAAAACAAACTTGTAGGGGGAAAAAATCTCCCATGGATGGTGAAGGTTTGATATATGTTCTGTACAATGGAATATTTTTTTTTAGCCTTAAAAAAAAAAAAAAAAGGAGAACTTCTGTCAATGGCAACAATATGGATGAATCTGGGGGACATTATACTGAGTAAAATGAACCAGGCACAGAAAGAAAATGCTGTATGTTCTCATTTACATGCTGTATCTGAAAGATCTGAACTCAAGGTAACAGAGAAGGGCAGCTACCAGGGCTGGAGGTGGGGTGGGGAAATACAGAAATGTTGGCCAAAGAGGTCTTTCAGTTACAAGATAAACAAGTTCTGGAGATCCAAGGTATAGCTTGATGACTACAGTTATTTTTTATTTTTTATTTTTTTAAAGAGAGAGTGAGAGGAGAGAGAGAGAGAGAGAGAAAGAGAATTTTTAATATTTATTTTCTAGTTCTCGGCGGACACAACATCTTTGTTGGTATGTGGTGCTGAGGATCGAACCCGGGCCGCACGCATGCCAGGTGAGCGCGCTACCGCTTGAGCCACATCTCCAGCCCGATGACTACAGTTATTAATAATGGATTGTATACCTGAATTCACTGAGAGGAGGTGTTGTGTTCTCTCCATGAAAACAAAGGTAACTAGGTGAGATGATGGATATGCTAATTAGCTTTCGCATGGTGATCATTTCAGGATGAATACATGTATCAAGACATCATGTTTTTCTGCTTAAATATATATAATTTTTATTTCTCAATCATACTACAATAAAGCTGCAAAAAATATTTGTAGGTAGGAAAAAAAGCTGTCAATGTTAGATAACATTAATGTTTATCCTGCTTTTCATAATATTTCTCCAGTACCTAGCACTGTGGCTACTCTCAGTAGTCACTTAATACATTCCTGGACACTAGTTCGATATTTGTATGGAAGGAAACATGCCAACTGGAGTTTAGTGCCTTGATCTCATCTTTAATGCCATCGGACTTGACACTTAAAAGACACGGGGCTTGGTCTCTTGCACATAGAAAACCACAAGGTAGAACTCAAATTTTACCATTAAATAACTTCCAATTACCCTTCCAGAGGTAAATTTTATTTGTTCTATGTGAAATGTTTATACATTCAAGTGACAGAGTAGTTGTTGTTAAAAAAGAGCAAAAATTTTCATAGGTTTATTTTTCCTTATAGGACTATAGTGAATTGAATAACTTCTCCCAATTTTGCTATTAAAATGTGTGGGTCAATAACAACATATTAACCTTTTTGTGTCACTTGAGAATTTTCACGGAAAGCCACAAACTCAAAGTGACTCAGCTTAAAAAAAAAAAAAAAAAGAACAAAAAAAAGTAGAACCAACTTCTTTCTTTAGAAACAAGACAAAACAAAACCCCTCAAAAAAAAAAAAAAGTCAACAAAACCCCAAGTATGTTGGCTTATGGAATTCAACTGAGAGTAGCAACTGAGCTTCAGAATGGGCAGGAGGAGCTGGGGCTTAGTGGTTTCAGGGCACTCTCCTAACACATGTGAGGCACTGGGTTCAATCCTTAACACCACAAAAAATAAATAAAGGCATTTTGTTCATCTACAACTACCAAGAAAAAAACACAAAGAAAAATAAAAAAAGGACAGGAACCCTCCTTTCTAGAAGGCTCCCAGGGACAACCAACAGAGACTCAAAGGCAAGCAGACATCTTGGTGTCATCCTGCCTGTTGGCGTCATTCCCTTTCTTCACAGACCACCTTTCTCCACTTGGTAGCACACGTGGTAAGTGACAGCGCCAAATGTTTAATATTCACATCTTTAGCCTCCAAATGGAGACTTAGTTTGACTCTCTGGATGCCAAATTCCAGATCCCCAGGGGGAAGGGACTCAGTGGCCCATCTTGGAACAGGTTCACTGCTGGGGCAATCAACTGTGATCAAGGGCAGCTCACATGAGGCAAGGACAAGCCAGTCCCTTTGTTACCAAAACAGTTGAATAGGGTAAGTTAAGTAAAAGTATGCTAGAAAGATAGGATCTAGAAGTCCGCTGTCATTGCTAAGCCTTCTTTATTCTACACATTTGAGACATTTCTGTAAAAAGCACAATTTTAATACCAATGTAATTCTATTAAAAGCTGTCACCAAATGATGACTAAGTTCCTGAAGGTCTGGATAGGTTGCCTAATACATTTGCACATGGTATATGCTCAGTAAATATCTCTTGAATTAAGATGATTTAAATAGATATATTTGTAAGATGCAGTGTGTTTTTGTTGGCCTTTTATCACTATGACCAAAATATCCAAATGAGAACAACTTAGAGCAAGGAAAGTCATGATCCTAAAGCAAGAAAACTTAGTATTTGCATCATAAAGTTTCTATTTGGTTCTTTTTTTGGCAAATTCTTTATTTATTTCAGAAATATTAAATTGGAAAAAAACTGTCTCAGGGTTTGTGAAAACTGTAGGTAAGCTAGCAGGAGCCTAAACAGACCTGCAAGGTGTTGTTACTAGTGTGGAATGTGGAATGAGCAACAAAGCCCCTGCCTTTAACCCCTCATCTATAGGTTCCTTTCATAGAGCTCTGTTCAGAAGCTTAGGAGACAAAAATGAGGACTAATATTTGTGTTCTTTTAAAAATAGTTCAAGTAGACTACTAGGTCAGAGCGATTAAATATTTCTCAAAAGAAAACAAAACAGTGCTTTTCTAGAATAAAAGAGACCACTTGGCTGGAAAAGATGGCAGTCTCATACTAACTGAGAAAATCATATTTTAATATCCGATTACACAGTGTAGTTTGAACACGGTTAATGTTCTAAGTCATTGCAATTAATTTATGGACAATTTGAAAAAGTCAAGGAACAGTGAGACCTACAGTTCACATTGGCAAGAGTGTTGGAAAGCATCCTGGACTTGGAGGGTCCCACCCCTTCACAAGAGCACTGGAGCGCTCTCACATCTTAGCTGCTTACATTCAGTGTGACCATGGTCAGCATTGTCCACCTGGCTGAAGCCTTCTTAGGAGCCCTTACACCTGCATGATTCACATGATTCACTCCCGGGCACAGGGTTGGGTGAAGAGAAGAATGACTCATATGAAGAAACTTCATTTTATAGGATGAGGGAGCAATTTCCGCAAGAGAAAAAAGAGTTGGAAATTCATGATTACCATCCGTGTGTGTGTGTGTGTGTGTGTGTGTGTGTGTGTGAAGCGTGAGAGCATTTAAAGTCCACTCTTTTTGCAAATTTCAAAGGTATAAAACAATATTAGGACCTTCAGTAGCCTTTCTGGACATTAGAGCCTACCTACCTGGAATAACTGAAGAGTGTCTTCTGAACAATGTCACTCCAGTCTCCTACAAACCGCCATTCTACTCTACTTCAGGTTAACCCATGTTCTCACAAATGGTAAGATTCCTTTCTTTGTAAAGGCGGATTAGAACTCTGAGACCCACACTGTGGTTGCTTCCATATCTTGGTTATTATAAAGAGTGCCATAATGAACGTGGGAGTACAGACGTCTGTCCAAGATCTGATTTCATTTCCCTGCATACACCAAAGTGTGAATTCTGGATCATGTGATAGTTTTATTTTTAATTTTTTAAGGAACCCCATACTGTCTTCCATAATGACTGTACCAATTTATATTCCCACTAATATAATGAACAAGGGTT
Source organism: Urocitellus parryii (assembly GCF_045843805.1). Taxonomy (NCBI): domain Eukaryota; kingdom Metazoa; phylum Chordata; class Mammalia; order Rodentia; family Sciuridae; genus Urocitellus; species Urocitellus parryii. The sequence continues at coordinate 10,319,975 of NC_135533.1, read as the reverse complement.
TCCTTCTCCCCATATTCCCATGAACACTTACTGTCTTTTTGATAGGGGTAAAGTATATATAATTGTAGGTTATAATTTGTATTTCCTTGATGATTAGTGTGGTTGAATATTTTTTGATATACTTGTTGAAAATCTGCATGTCTTCTTTTAAGAATGCCTATGTTATGGTTTGGATGCGAGGTATCCCCCAAAAGTTTATATGTGAGATTGTGTAAGAGGGTTCAGAGGGGAAAGGATTGGGTTGTAAAAGCCTTAACCCAGTCAGTGACTTAATCACCTGATGGGATTAATTGAGTGGTAACAGAATTGTTCTAGTCAGACCTTTAAGTCACAGAAGCAAAAACGCTGACTAGAATAGCCAGGTTCTATTGCCTATTATCAAATCAAGCTACTTATTTCCTTGGTATTGGGTTGCTTGATTTCTTTATATATTTTGGATTTTGGGTTTGTAAACATTTTACCCCATTCCACAGCTTCTCTTCACTCTGTTGGTAGTTTCTTTTGCTGTGAAGGATTTTAGCCTGATGCAACCCTTTCCTTAAATTCTTGCTCTTGTGGCCTGTACATGATGAGTCATGTTAAAAAAAAAATCTGCCTGATGTCGAGATTTTTCCTGTTTTCTTCTAGCTGTTTTACAGTGTCTATATGTATTATGTTGGATATAAACAGACAATCTCACTTCTTTCCTTCTAATTTGGATGCCTGTTATTTCTTTCTCTGGTTAAATCTCTCTGGTTAGAACTTCCAGTACTATGTTGAATTGAAGTTGTAGGATTGGGCATCTTGTCTTGTTCCTGATCTCAGAGGGAAACATTTAGCTTCCCGCCACTGAGTCTGATGTTAGCTGTGGGCTTGTCATCTGCGACCTTTATTGTGTTGAGGTACGTTTCTTCTATATATAATTTCTTTTGAGAGCATTTTTTAGTCATGAAAAGATGAGTTTTTAAAGATATTTTTCTGTATCTATTGAGACAATCATGGCGTGTGTGTTTTGCTGGGTTTCAGACCCAGCAACACAGGCTCAGCAAGTGCTCTACCACTAAGCTACATCCCCAGTCCAATGATGGGATGTTCATCCCTATGTTTTTCACATTCATCAGCTTGTACATATTGAATAATCCTTGCATCCCTGGAATAAATTCCACTTGATCATGGTGTATGTTCCTTTTAATGTGCTGTTGAATTCCGTTTGCTAGTATTTTGTTGAGGATAAGACTTGGAAATTCATCAGAAAGATTTAAGGAGCCACTTAGGAAATGAGAAACAATCTTGAGGGAGGTGGTGGGGGCATTGGGCACTTGAATCTGGAGGATTAGGGTTTACATTTTTACCCTCCTGTGACAGTCAGCTTTTCATTGCTGAGACCAAATTATCTGAGAACAACTTAGAGAAAGAAGAGTTTATTTTGGGCAACAGTTTTAGAGATTCAGTCTGTGGTCAGCTGACTCCATTACTCTGGGCCTGAGGAGAGGCAGAACATCATGGCAGAAGGGTGTGGAGGAGGAAAACTGCTCAGCTTATGTCAGCCAGGAGGCAGTCATAGAGACAGAGAGCACACGAGGATCCAGGGACCAAATATAATCCCCAAGGGCAACCCCTGGAACCTACTTCCTTCAGTCACACCCCGACCTGCCTAGAGTTACCACCCAGTAGTCCATTCAAATTATTAATCATCAAATGGATTAATCCACTGATGAGGTTACAACTCTCTTCATTTAAACTTCTCTCTCTTCTGAACATTTCTAAGCTGGGGATCATGTTTCTAACACACGAGCTTTTGAGAGAACACTTCATATCACATCCAATCCATAACACTGCCTTGACTTCAGAATTGCAAAGTAAAACATTTTAGCTAGGACATTTTTGCAGGGTGTGGGTACTGGGATGCCAAACCACTGAGCCACATACTTGACTTTTTTTTTTTTTATTTTGGGAGAGGGTCTCATAGTAAGTTGATTAGAGTCTTACTAAGTTGCTGAGGCTGACAATTACAAAGGAAAGAAAAGATCATTATCTTTTGAAATTGTCTTGGTGTTGTAGTAGAGCAGTTCACATATATTCAAGGCTATTATTCAGTCAGCACAGAGTATTAGAATTCTACTCATATTTAACACATTTAAATTCTTCCTTCTTTTTATGCTGTCCTGTGATCCCCTGCATGTCTCTTTCCCTACCATCTCAGTCACCCTAAACTCATCCTTGGGACCCCTATCTTATCAGTATTCAGCAAGTAAATGCTTTTGCAATGATAGATGTTGACATATTGAATATCACTCCATTTTGTTACTATAGGGACCAATATAGTCATCTTGGGGATTCTGAATCAACAACAACAAAAAAAAAGAGGAATTAGTGTTTGTTTGGTATCCGTCTCCTATAGTCCACTGGTGACAGCCATCTCTCCCCGGCTTACTGAACAGGCTGTTACTGCAAGGTCATGGTCATATCTACTCCAGAAGACTGGTCATAATACAAGTAGGAAGCACTCCGAGAGGACAGGTGCAGGAGAGAACTTTCTGCCTACCCTTGCCTTAGCAGGAGGAGTGAAGCATATGTCTAGGTTATGTTAGCTGATGCTGGACAGAGATACAGGCACCAGGATATTTGTGAGGATAGTTTGCTCTTAAGAGTGAAGAATGTGCTGAATAGTGAATGGGTGAGTAGGTGAATGCATTTATGGCTCTCCTCCCCAAGGGCCTCTTTTCTAGTGTCTGAATTTCGAGTGGACCCACAAGCAGTTGCACAGATCCAAGTAACCTCCATCCATGGGAAGCATTATAGACAAGTTGTCCAAGAATTCTCAGGTGATATGAGAGTAATTAGGACCAGTATAAACATATATTGATTTAAGTAGTTAATTAAGACTTGATGGATATAAATAAACTTTCCCAAACACTGTGGTGACCAGAAACCTCCAAACTGCTTTGAGTCACTAAAACAATTCTCATGGTATAATTATATCCTTTATATTTTCTCTCTATCTGGATGAGGTATATGTATCCAAACAACATAAAATAGTGTATCTGGAGGGAAACTGGAGTCACTCATTCCAAACCTGTTATTTTAAAAACAAACTGAGGTCAAAGTGCTTTAAAACCTTGCTTTTCAAAACGAGATCCAGTGTTGTTTTCTACAACGGCACCTATGCCCCAAACAACACAAGGTCATTTCTATTACTACTTGGGTCAAAAAGTAATAAACTAGAAGTAACATTGCATTGTTCAAGGTCAGGGACACTGTGAGCACTGGTACATGAGCAAAGCTGGCTTACAAGTGATTTATTCAAAATATCTGTTGTATACACATTATGTAATGAGCTCTGTGGTAGGCATAGGCATATACACCCTGGCAAGTCACATACAAGGAGTAGGGACCATGAAGAAGATGGCAGGGTAGAGATGTTTCAGAGGGCACTGCAACCCACATTCCTGTGTTTCCTAGATGCATTTCTACCTCCTGAGCCTATGGACCCCGGAAGTCCCTGCCTGGGCTGCCTTACTCAGATGAGACTGAAAATCTCCCTCTCAGAATTGTGGTCACCATCCTGGCCTTTTGCTGTTCCGGGAGTTCTTTGAAATGATTTATAAGAATGTAGGGACACAATGCTGAAGAAAACAGGAGATCCCGGCTTCCTGGGGTTTGTAGTGTTACAGGAGAAAGAGACATGTAACAGGCAATTAAGCAAACAATCATTTAATTACTGCTGTGATTCTATAAGTACTTGGTGAAATAAAGCTCTTACTCTCTTACAGTAGATCTAGAAGATGAAAGTCCCAATTTAACTTCCAAAAGAAGATGATAATAATTTTTATTAATATCAGACACTTCATATGCCTTGTTTTGAGTAGGCATGACAACTTGGAAATGTTTCCTCTTTTTACAGATGAGTCAACGGAGATTTCTGGGGACTAGTAACTTGCTCTGAATGCTTTCCACTCAGGGATGTCAGTGGGAGGATTTGAACCCATGCCTTTTAGCTGTTCTCACACCACTTAAATGGGCAGGACTCCTGAAGCCAAAAGGAAAAAGGAAGAACTTCTCTCAGTCACTACATATCATATTTC